>NC_000067.6:187341431-187401431 GCF_000001635.26 Mus musculus | reverse complement strand
AGATTAAAAAATAATAGGGATGGATTTGTGGCAGGCGGGACGCCCAGAGTGAGGCTCTACTGTGCTTAAAGAGAACAGTATGGTTGAACAAAGCATGGATGACGGAATTAACATGAAACAAAGGCCCTCCGAGGAAGATCAGTCTGCAAAGGAATGAGGAATCCATAAAACTTTGTTTAATTTATGGGACTGATATGCTGCTGACCAGTAAGTATCAAGTCCCGTTCCTCTGGACCACACCATCAGTCACATATCACTTGTCAGTAACCGGCAGTGCACTCGGAACGTAACGGCTCCAGTAATATTTCTGTTCCCACCGCAGCTTTACTGCACCCGTGGAACTCTGCAATCTTTAAATTCCCTCACTGTTAACATCTGCTGGAACATTATTGGTCCCAACATAGCCAAGCTGCTCAGAAATTACATTTAGCAGGGTAGTTAATGCTAAGGGTGTGATTCCAGAAGCAACCGTGACTGAAAGGAGTGTGCACTCGCCCAGTGACTGTGTTTCCTCCAGGTTTTTCCTTTCTTTCATATCTATCTTGTATCAAGAGCTCATTGGCTTGAGAGAGTGTCCTCTGAGAGCTAGTGAGATGGCTAGATAGATGATAGATAGATAGATAGATAGATAGATAGATACATACATACATACACACATACACACATACACACATACACACATACACACATACATACATACATACACAGACATACACACATACATACATACATACACAGACATACACACATACATACATACATACATACATACATACATACACACACACACATACATACATACATACATATTTGGTGTTGTTCAACAAACACCACTTTACACACTAGCAGTTTCTATTTTACACTTCCAATTTTCTCTTTTCCTATAATACTTAAATTTCTTTTTAAAAAGACTTATTATTTTAAATTATGTATAGGTAATGTGGTGATGTGTATATGAGTGCAGGCTCCCTCAGAGGTCAGAGGCATCAGATGCCCTGGAGGAGTTCCGGTACCCCAGAGCCATCTGACATCAGCCCTGAGAACTACACTCAGGTCCCTGAAAGAGCACCAAGTGCTCAAACAACTGAGCTGTCTCTCCAGCCTTGGAGCCTGTTTAGTGAAAGGAAATTTCATGACGAGATATAACTGTGAGCATTTAGCTATTTGAATTAGTATATGAAGCAAATCTCTAGGAATTGAAGGTATTTTACTACCTCTCGACGGTGACTGGACTATTTTGAACCATAACAGTTCTTCATACAAGAAAAAAATTAGTAGGCTGCTTATGGTTTCTGTTAACAACTATATATTTATTCTATAATCATAAGCCAATTAATTTTTTAAAAACTACTCTACACAACTACCTTTGTGGCTAATGCAAGTACATTGACATGATATTAATTGTACTTTATAATGGTGTACATATCTCATGTCAATGTGTTTTATTATAACATATACGTTTATATATTTTTTTTTCCATTTTTTATTAGGTATTTAGCTCATTTACATTTCCAATGCTATACCAAAAGTCCCCCTTACCCACCCACCCCCACTCCCCTACCCACCCACTCCCCCCCTTTGGCCCTGGCTTTCCCCTGTACCGGGGCACACAAAGTCTGCGTGTCCAATGGGCCTCTCTTTCCAGTGATGGCCGACTAGGCCATCTTTTGATACATATGCAGCTAGAGTCAAGAGCTCAGGGGTACTGGTTAGTTCATAATGTTGTTCCACCTATAGGGTTGAAGATCCCTTTAGCTCCTTGGGTACTTTCTCTAGCTCCTCCATTGGGAGCCCTGTGATCCATCCATTAGCTGACTGTGAGCATCCACTTCTGTGTTTGCTAGGCCCCGGCATAGTCTCACAAGAGACAGCTACATCTGGGTCCTTTCAGTAAAATCTTGCTAGTGTATGCAATGGTGTCAGCATTTGGAAGCTGATTATGGGGTGGATCCCTGGATATGGCAGTCTCTACATGGTCCATCCTTTCATCTCAGCTCCATACTTTGTTTCTGTAACTCCTTCCATGGGTGTTTTGTTCCCACTTCTAAGGAGGGGCATAGTGTCCACACTTCAGTCTTCATTTTTCTTGAGTTTCATGTGTTTAGGAAATTGTATCTTATATCGTGGGTATCCTAGGTTTTGGGCTAGTATCCACTTATCAGTGAGTACATATTGTGTGAGTTCCTTTGTGATTGTGTTACCTCACTCAGGATGATGCTCTCCAGGTCCATCCATTTGGCTAGGAATTTCATAAATTCATTCTTTTTAATAGCTGAGTAGTACTCCATTGTGTAGATGTACCACATTTTCTGTATCCATTCCTCTGTTGAGGGGCATCTGGGTTCTTTCCAGTTTCTGGCTATTATAAATAAGGCTGCTATGAACATAGTGGAGCATGTGTCCTTCTTACCAGTTGGGGCTTCTTCTGGATATATGCCCAGGAGAGGTATTGCTGGATCCTCCGGTAGTACTATGTCCAATTTTCTGAGGAACCGCCAGACTGATTTCCAGAGTGGTTGTACAAGCCTGCAATCCCACCAACAATGGAGGAGTGTTCCTCTTTCTCCACATCCTCGCCAGCATCTGCTGTCACCTGAATTTTTGATCTTAGCCATTCTCACTGGTGTGAGGTGGAATCTCAGGGTTGTTTTGATTTGCATTTCCCTGATGATTAAGGATGTTGAACATTTTTTCAGGTGTTTCTCTGCCATTCGGTATTCCTCAGGTGAGAATTCTTTGTTCAGTTCTGAGCCCCATTTTTTAAGGGGGTTATTTGATTTTCTGAGGTCCACCTTCTTGAGTTCTTTATATATGTTGGATATTAGTCCCCTATCTGATTTAGGATAGGTAAAGATCCTTTCCCAGTCTGTTGGTGGTCTTTTTGTCTTATAGACAGTGTCTTTTGCCTTGCAGAAACTTTGGAGTTTCATTAGGTCCCATTTGTCAATTCTCGATCTTACAGCACAAGCCATTGCTGTTCTGTTCAGGAATTTTTCCCCTGTGCCCATATCTTCAAGGCTTTTCCCCACTTTCTCCTCTATAAGTTTCAGTGTCTCTGGTTTTATGTGAAGTTCCTTGATCCACTTAGATTTGACCTTAGTACAAGGAGATAAGTATGGATCGATTCGCATTCTTCTACATGATAACAACCAGTTGTGCCAGCACCAATTGTTGAAAATGCTGTCTTTCTTCCACTGGATGGTTTTGGCTCCCTTGTCGAAGATCAAGTGACCATAGGTGTGTGGGTTCATTTCTGGGTCTTCAATTCTATTCCATTGGTCCACTTGTCTGTCTCTATACCAGTACCATGCAGTTTTTATCACAATTGCTCTGTAGTAAAGCTTTAGGTCAGGCATGGTGATTCCACCAGAGGTTCTTTTATCCTTGAGAAGAGTTTTTGCTATCCTCGGTTTTTTGTTATTCCAGATGAATTTGCAAATTGCTCCTTCTAATTCGTTGAAGAATTGAGTTGGAATTTTAATGGGGATTGCATTGAATCTGTAGATTGCTTTTGGCAAGATAGCCATTTTTACAATGTTGGTCCTGCCAATCCATGAGCATGGGAGATCTTTCCATCTTCTGAGATCTTCTTTAATTTCTTTCTTCAGGGACTTGAAGTTTTTATCATACAGATCTTTCACTTCCTTCGTTAGAGTCACGCCGAGATATTTTATATTATTTGTGGCTATTGAGAAGGGTGTTGTTTCCCTAATTTCTTTCTCAGCCTGTTTATTCTTTGTGTAGAGAAAGGCCATTGACTTGTTTGAGTTAATTTTATATCCAGCTACTTCACCGAAGCTGTTTATCAGGTTTAGGAGTTCTCTGTTGGAATTTTTAGGGTCACTTATATATACTATCATATCATCTGCAAAAAGTGATATTTTGACTTCCTCTTTTCCAATTTGTATCCCCTTGATCTCCTTTTGTTGTCGAATTGCTCTGGCTAATACTTCAAGTACTATGTTGAAAAGGTAGGGAGAAAGTGGGCAGCCTTGTCTAGTCCCTGATTTTAGTGGGATTGCTTCCAGCTTCTCTCCATTTACTTTGATGTTGGCTACTGGTTTGCTGTAGATTGCTTTTATCATGTTTAGGTATTGGCCTTGAATTCCTGATCTTTCCAGAACTTTTATCATGAATGGGTGTTGAATCTTGTCAAATGCTTTTTCTGCATCTAACGAGATGATCATGTGGTTTTTGTCTTTGAGTTTGTTTATATAATGGATTACATTGATGGATTTTCGTATATTAAACCATCCCTGCATCCCTGGAATAAAACCTACTTGGTCAGGATGGATGATTGCTTTAATGTGTTCTTGGATTCGGTTAGCGAGAATTTTATTAAGAATTTTTGCATCGATGTTCATAAGAGAAATTGGTCTGAAGTTCTCTATCTTTGTTGGATCTTTCTGTGGTTTAGGTATCAGAGTAATAGTGGCTTCATAAAATGAGTTGGGTAGAATACCTTCTACTTCTATCTTGTGAAAAAGTTTGTGCAGAACTGGAGTTAGATCTTCTTTGAAGGTCTGATAGAACTCTGCACTAAACCCGTCTGGTCCTGGGCTTTTTTTGGCTGGGAGACTATTAATAACTGCTTCTATTTCTTTAGGGGATATGGGACTGTTTAGAAGGTCAACTTGATCCTGATTCAACTTTGGTACCTGGTATCTGTCCAGAAATTTGTCCATTTCGTCCAGGTTTTCCAGTTTTGTTGAGTATAGCCTTTTGTAGAAGGATCTGATGGTGTTTTGGATTTCTTCAGGATCTGTTGTTATGTCTCCCTTTTCAGTTCTGATTTTGTTAATTAGGATTTTGTCCCTGTGCCCTTTAGTGAGTCTAGCTAAGGGTT
This sequence comes from Mus musculus, assembly GCF_000001635.26. Taxonomy (NCBI): domain Eukaryota; kingdom Metazoa; phylum Chordata; class Mammalia; order Rodentia; family Muridae; genus Mus; species Mus musculus. Next base: position 187,396,585 of record NC_000067.6, on the reverse strand, counting down.
TATCTATCTTGTTGATTTTCTCAAAGAACCAACTCCTCGTTTGGTTAATTCTTTGAATAGTTCTTCTTGTTTCCACTTGGTTGATTTCACCCCTGAGTTTGATTATTTCCTGCCGTCTACTCCTCTTGGGTGAATTTGCTTCCTTTTTTTCTAGAGCTTTTAGATGTGTTGTCAAGCTGCTAGTATGTGCTCTCTCCCGTTTTTTCTTGAAGGCACTCATAGCTATGAGTTTCCCTCTTAGAAATGCTTTCATTGTGTCCCAAAGGTTTGGGTACGTTGTGGCTTCATTTTCATTAAACTCTAAAAAGTCTTTAATTTCTTTCTTTATTCCTTCCTTGACCAAGGTATCATTGAGAAGAGTGTTGTTCAGTTTCCATGTGAATGTTGGCTTTCTGTTATTTATTTTGTTATTGAAGATCAGCCTTAGTGCATGGTGATCTGATAGGATACATGGGACAATTTCAATATTTTTGAATCTGTTGAGGCCTGATTTGTGACCTATTATGTGGTCAATTTTGGAGAAGGTACCATGAGGTGCTGAGAAGAAGGTATATCCTTTTGTTTTAGGATAAAATGTTCTGTAGATATCTGTCAGATCCATTTGTTTCATCACTTCTGTTAGTTTCAGTGTGTCCCTGTTTAGTTTCTGTTTCCATGATCTGTCCATTGGTGAAAGTGGTGTGTTGAAGTCTCCCACTATTATTGTGTGAGGCGCAATGTGTGCTTTGAGCTTTACTAAAGTTTCTTTAGTGAATGTGGCTGCTCTTGTATTTGGAGCATAGATATTCAGAATTGAGAGTTCCTCTTGGAGGATTTTACCTTTGATGAGAATGAAGTGTCCCTCCTTGTCTTTTTTGATGACTTTGGGTTGGAAGTCAATCTTATCAGATATTAGGATGGCTACTCCTGCTTGTTTCTTCATACCATTTGCTTGGAAAATTGTTTTCCAGCCTTTCATTCTGAGGTAGTGTCGATCTTTTTCTCTGAGATGAGTTTCCTGTAAGCAGCAAAATGTTGGGTCTTGTTTGTGTAGCCGGTTTGTTAGTCTATGTCTTTTTATTGGCGAGTTGAGACCATTGATGTTAAGAGATATTAAGGAAAAGTAATTGTTGCTTCCTGTTATTTTAGTTGTTAAAGGTGGCATTCTGTTCTTGTGGCTGTCTTCTTTTAGGTTTGTTGAGGGATTACCTTCTTGTTTTTTCTAGGGCGTTGTTCCCGTTCTTGTATTGGTTTTTTTCTGTTATTATCCTTTGAAGGGCTGGATTCGTGGAGAGATAATGCGTGAATTTGGTTTTGTCGTGGAATACTTTGGTTTCTCCCTCTATGATAATTGAGAGTTTGGCTGGGTATAGTAGCCTGGGCTGCAGTTTGTGTTCTCTTAGTGTCTGTATAACATCTGTCCAGGCTCTTCTGGCTTTCATAGTCTCTGGTGAAAAATCTGGTGTAATTCTGATAGGCTTGCCTTTATATGTTACTTGACCTTTTTCCCTTACTGCTTTTAGTATTCTATCTTTATTTAGTGCATTTGATGTTCTGATTATTATGTGTCGGGAGGAATTTCTTTTCTGGTCCAGTCTATTTGGAGTTCTGTAGGCTTCTTGTATGTTCATATGCATCTCATTCTTTAGATTTGGGAAGTTTTCTTCAATAATTTTGTTGAAGATGTTTGCTGGACCTTTGAGTTGAAAATCTTCATTCTCATCCACTCCTATTATCCGTACGTTTGGTCTTCTTATTGTGTCCTGGATTTCCTGGATATTTTGAGTTAGGATCTTTTTGCATTTTCCATTTTCTTTGATTGTTGTGCCGATGTTCTCTATGGAATCTTCTGCACCTGAGATTCTCTCTTCCATCTCTTGTATTCTGTTGCTAATGCTCAAATCTATGGTTCCAGATTTCTTTCCTAGGGTTTCTATCTCTAGTGTTGCCTCGCTTTGAGTTTTCTTTATTGTGTCTACTTCCCTTTTTAGGTCTAGTATGGTTTTGTTCATTTCCATCACCTGTTTGTATGTTTTTTCCTCTTTTTCTGTAAGGACTTCTACCTGTTTGATTGTGTTTTCCTGTTTTTCTTTAAGGACTTGTAACTCTTTAGCAGTGTTCTCCTGTATTTCTTTAAGTGATTTATTAAAGTCCTTCTTGATGTCCTCTACCATCATCATGAGATATGCTTTTAAATCTAGGTCTAGGTTCTCAGGTGTGTTGGGGTTCCCTGGACTGGGCGAAGTGGGTGTGCTGGGTTCTGGTGATGGTGAGTGGTCTTGGTTCCTGTTAGTAAGATTCCTCCGTTTACCTTTCGCCATCTGGTAATCTCTGGAGTTAGTAGTTATAGTTGACTCTGTTTAGAGATTGTTCTTCTGGTGATTCTGTTACCGTCTATCAGCAGACCTGGGAGACAGATTCTCTCCTCTGAGTTTCAGTGCTCAGAGCACTCTCTGCTGGCAAGCTCTCTTACAGGGAAGGTGCGCAGATATCTTGTATTTGGACCTCCTCCTGGCCGAAGAAGAAGGCCCAAAACAGGACCTTTCTCAGACACTGTGTTGCTTTGGCAGTTCCCAGGTGGTACAGACTCTCACCTAAGCAGACTAAATTCCTAAGTTCCTTGGAGTCCCGGGACCAAGATGGCGACCGCTGCTGCTGTGGCTTAGGCCGCCTCCCCAGCCGGGTGGGCACCTGTCCTCCGGTCCGGAAGGTGGCCGGCTGTCCCCGGCCCACACAGGGTGCTGCCTCAGCGCCTCTGTGCTTCTGCCTGTTCCAGAAGCTGTCAGGTTCTCTGGCACACCCTCTCACCTGTTCAGACTAATTTCCTAAGTTCGGCGGGTCTCGGACCAAGATGGCGACCGCTGCTGCTGTGGCTTAGGCCGCCTCCCCAGCCGGGCGGGCACCTGTCCTCCGGTCCGGACGGTGGCTGGCTGTCCCCGGCCCACAAAGGGTGCTGCCTCAGCGCCTCTGTGCTTCCGCCTGTTCCAGAAGCTGTCAGGTTCTCTGGCGCACCCTCTCACCTGTTCAGACTAATTTCCTAAGTTCGGCGGGTCCCGGACCAAGATGGCGACCGCTGCTGCTGTGGCTTAGGCCGCCTCCCCAGCCGGGCGGGCACCTGTCCTCCGGTCCGGAAGGTGGCCGGCTGTCCCCGGCCCACACAGGGTGCTGCCTCAGCGCCTCTGTGCTTCTGCCTGTTCCAGAAGCTGTCAGGTTCTCTGGCGCACCCTCTCACCTGTTCAGACTAATTTCCTAAGTTCGGCGGGTCTCGGACCAATATGGCGACCGCTGCTGCTGTGGCTTAGGCCGCCTCCCCAGCCGGGCGGGCACCTGTCCTCCGGTCCGGACGGTGGCTGGCTGTCCCCGGCCCACAAAGGGTGCTGCCTCAGCGCCTCTGTGCTTCCGCCTGTTCCAGAAGCTGTCAGGTTCTCTGGCGCACCCTCTCACCTGTTCAGACTAATTTCCTAAGTTCGGCGGGTCCCGGACCAAGATGGCGACCGCTGCTGCTGTGGCTTAGGCCGCCTCCCCAGCCGGGCGGGCACCTGTCCTCCGGTCCGGAAGGTGGCCGGCTGTCCCCGGCCCACACAGGGTGCTGCCTCAGCGCCTCTGTGCTTCTGCCTGTTCCAGAAGCTGTCAGGTTCTCTGGCGCACCCTCTCACCTGTTCAGACTAATTTCCTAAGTTCGGCGGGTCTCGGACCAATATGGCGACCGCTGCTGCTGTGGCTTAGGCCGCCTCCCCAGCCGGGCGGGCACCTGTCCTCCGGTCCGGACGGTGGCTGGCTGTCCCCGGCCCACAAAGGGTGCTGCCTCAGCGCCTCTGTGCTTCCGCCTGTTCCAGAAGCTGTCAGGTTCTCTGGCGCACCCTCTCACCTCTATATTTTATTTAATGAAAAATTATTCTTAAGTATCTTAAACTGTAGATATATCACATCTAGTAGATGCTTTGATAAATAGCTTGGTAAAGGGAAAATTTTTTCTCTGCTCCAGAAAATACTCTTTAATTAAAATTAAGCATTTAATTGTTAAATGTAATTATATTAATTTAATTATATTTAATTTATATTATATTTAATTATATTAAATTTCAAGTTGTTTTTATTATCAAATATAAATACATAAAATTAATTTAAATATTGAGCAAACTGTATGGCTTATATTGTTTTCTGATCTCATTGGAAGCAACGGTGTCTTAAAACAAGCTAGTAGGGGGGGAGGGTATGGGGGACTTTTGGGATAGCATTGGAAATGTAAATGAAGAAAATAGCTAATAAATAAAAAAAATTAAAAATCCTAAAAAAGCAAAACAAAACAAAACAAAAAAACCACCCAAGCTAGTGACACAGAAGGACCTGTGAAAGAGGGAACCACGTGCAGTCTCCGTGCTGCTGAATTTAGTAGGTTTTTATAGATCTTCCTTAAATGTACAAGGTCCTTGCTCAAGCTGATGTCATGAAGCATGGTGTAGTTAGAGACAATAATAACACTTCTCTGCGTGTGACTCTATGTGCTGTCTCCCGGGGATCTCCATACCTGGACCATACAAGTTCTTAATGTCTGTTGAGGTTATATTCTTGGCTGTCTCTGCAGGAGACGTGTGAGGATATGATACAGATTAAGACTTTCCTTATAGTATGGAGTGGATTTAGCCTCGACTTAATTTCCTTCTGCATCACAAAGAGGCCTCATCTTCTCTAGGTTTCCTACTGTAAGGCCAAGAGCAATTCCATGAGGTTCTCTGACACCCTCTGGCCAGAAGTCCCTCACTGTCTACCACTATCCTCCATTTACCCACCTGCCCTCTTGCTTGGAGCCTCCCATATATCTTTATTCAGTCTCTGTCTGTGTACATATGTGTGTGTGCATGTGTATATACGTTTGTGAGGGTACCCACTGATACTAAAAAAGGGCACCAGATCCCCTGGGGATGGAGTGACAGATGCTTGTCAGCTACCATGTGAACTCTGGGAACTGAACTCCCACCCCTTACAAGAGCTCTTTAACTTGCTAAGCTGTGTCTACAGTCTCTTGGACTGGATTTCAGATCTGTCACATATCTGCCTGTATTTCAGATAGTGGCTAGCATGGGACCTGAAAAGGTGTGCCAAGTCAGAGATGTTCAGCAAGTATGTGACTCACTCCTGCTTCTGGGATGTCACTGGAGTGTGGCACCTGCCCTCTGTGTCCTATCCCCAGCTCTGCTACAGCCGCCATCTTCCTTCCTGTGCCCCACAGCATCGTCACCACCTATGTTTTACATTCTAGCTTTCCAAAACTCAGTCTTCTTTTCTCATACTGACACTTGTAGGTTGATGTCATGAAAACATTATTTATTATATTATATGATTGGTTATCCTTCGTGACTAACTGAAATATATAATACAAGCTCTAGGCAGAGGACAGGGGAGGAAGAAGTGTCTTAGATTTTAAAGCATCCTCACTAGGTCATCTCCCAGGCAATGCCTGCCCTTATTTTGTTCATCCTCCAACCTTCTGAGGACGTGCATGCAGGAAATCTTAAGTTTGAGATCCAAGCAGTCCCTGATTAATGAACAGCAGCAAACACTAACTTGCTAGCCAGCTTTCCAGTGTCCGTCTCTATAACAAGAAGGATTGGGTTTCCCACACCCCTCTTCTTCCTCGTTAGTGCTAGAAAACTTTCAGTGCCTGTGATTACATTTATTGATGCGAGATGAATCTAAGGAAAAGGGAAATATAAGAGAGACGAGGCTGTTTACAACTGTTATTTTGGTGTTTTATATGGGTATGAGGGAGAGAGAGGAGGGGGGCGAGAGATAGAGGTTTTCTTCTTTTTCATCCCCGTTAACACTTGTCACTAACTGTGTGTGATTGGGTTCTATCAACTGATCGCTAAAGACCCGGTAGAAAAGGACATCCTTGTTTTCTGGTGCCCCTTCCTGCTTCTGATCCATCTGTAGCCTTCAGCCCTAATTAACTGAGATCTCGTGTCACATGGTCGTTAGTGCATATATAGCCAACAGGCTTCAGAGAGAAGACTGGGCAATTTTTTTAAGGCTTTTTTTTTTTCTTCAGATGGTGATGTTTTCATATTCCGTGTGTGCTCAGCTTTCTTCTCTCCTCAGTGTAGCTACTCCGAGATAAAGTGATCAGTTACTTCCCTGAGGTACCTCACAGGAGCTTCAATTCACACACTTGGAAACAAAGTATGAACTTTTTCAGAAGTACAAATGATAACGAAACCTTTTAGCCAGGGGAACTTGCATCACACTATGCAGATCTGCTACACTGTAGCATCAGAACTGAGCCAAGCCATCCCAAGGTCACCACTCTGGAACGAGGGTTTGTCACCCAGAGCATAGTTCTAGCTTTGTTAAAAAAAAAAAATCCTTACTTATTTCAAGGCAGTAAAGATGGCTGTTGTAAGCGTTCTTTAGGAAGGTATTATCAGAAATTTGAATGTGAAAAGAGATTCGTGAATCACAAACTTTGAATTATTATCACTGAGATAACAGCAAAATGTATGGTCTGGGCTTGGAGGTTTCCTTTATGTGAGACACACGTCTGATAGAAAGAGCCCCGGTCTTTGTTTATCAAAGTGGCCATAACATCTGCTGAACAAGTTAACAGAGAGAAGAAAGCTAGATATTTGACACAGGCCGGAGCCAGCAAGACTTAAGAGCAAAAAGATTTAAAAACTTCAAAAATCAGCCCACAGTCATTCACTAAACAACTATCTCCACTGAATCTTCTATAAAATACTGCCCTGTGTTCTGTGTCCCTTCAACAATAGTTAAGGTGTGACCACTTTAAATTCAGTGGTCTGAGAACTCTTAGGTAAAAATGTGAGATAAGTTTCAGCTTCCATGTCCAAGAACTTCGAGTCTTGTTACAGGACAAAGCTTGATTACAGTCCAGCTCGAGGAAATCCATTGCACAGAGAAGCACCAGAGCCAACTGTGTCTCGTGGGGGAGGGACAGACTGGGCACAAGGGCGCACACTGCTGTCCTAGCACTTGAGAAGCTCAGGCAGGATCTGGAGTCTGGAGCCAGCCTGAGCTACATAGTTTGACCAGTCAGGAATTAAACAGCAAGACCCTGACTCAAAAGGAAAATCAAACATAAAAACAAATAAAAGAAACAAGAAGCCAGAGGAAGCAGCATGGAGAACATTCCAGAAATGAGCTACACATCCTGCTGAGACCTGAAGTTTCTTCTGCTTTTGTTAGGGTTGGAGTGTAAATCATGGGTTCTAAGTATCCTGAGAAGAAGCATGATAAGGTCTCCATGATCGCCAGTGTGGAGAAGAGAGCTGATGAGCCAACAGGCACTGGCTAGAACTGGCGGGGAGGAAGAAGGCATATGTGGCACGTGATCTTCCACTGTAGACTCTGGGATCTATCACCAGTCTATAGAGCACCACTTTATCACCTTTCTATTATGTGTCTATCAATTTTCTATGTGCCATCTATTTATCTTTCAGATATATCATTTATCTATAATCCAGCTACCATCTATCTTCTATTATCATCTGCTGTCTATCTATCTATCTATCCATCTATCTATCTATCATTCTATCTATTTATCATGTATCTATCTATCATCTATCCATCCATCCATTATCTATCTATCTATCTATCTATCTATCTATCTATCTATCTATCTATCCATATCATCTAACACACATAAATGAATATATATTCATTTCAAGGAAGTATTTAGTGAACCCCGAAAAACCAGTCAGGAATCAATCTGATACAATCACACCAGGGTCTTTAATCAAGCTATCTCGAGCTCAGCCCACCGCCAACCCTCATGAGAAGAGCCCGAAACACTCACCAGGGCAAGGTTTTATAAACATGGTAAGCTTGGGGTAAGTGTTTCCATCCTGGCAGGCATCTAATCCGTGTGCTACTGTGTCCTTTAGCATAATTGTCTGGTGCTGGGAGCCAAACTGTAAATGTAACTTCTGATTTCTTCCTAACTGGTGGTTGTCAGGCAGGATAGGCTTGTAACCTGGGAAAATAATCTGGAAACTGGTGCTAGGTTCAGGTTTGTTGAGGGAGATTAATCTGGAAATGCAGGTCTTGTTGAGGGTAGCTTAAGAACCGGAGCTTGGCTCGGGTTCTGTTGGGGAGTAACTTACTAGGCCCACAGACAATCTTAGGGTTTTATACTGTATGACTTTAGCAATGAAATTAGTCTTCTTATACACGGTAGTGTCTGGAGGTCACAAGCTGCCCTATCTCCACCTAGCAAACCTAGTCTCTGCTTTCGAGGGCTTCAAAGTGTTAGCAATGATGGAGTCAGTGACCAAAGCATGAGCAAAATACACTTTTCCAGTGTGATCCCCAAACAAATGGTCCATGTAAGGCAAGAGAGCCATGAGTCCTCCAGGAGCCTGCTATAGGGCTGTGACAAGATACATCAGGATCTGACCACAGGAAATCAGTTCAGGGCAGAAATTTTCAGACTGCGTAATAACTGCCGGAGAGATTTTTTGTTCTCTCCAAGGTAGTCAGCCTGACCTGGGCACATGCTTCTAGAACTCTCCTCTTCCCCTTTGCACCAATTAGACAACTGCCTTAGATTTCCAAGACAAGTTCCCACCAAGGTGACAAAGCAGGATCACCACCTGCAACAGGGATAAAAGACGGGGCATTTTGGTAGGTGTGTTTGTTTTGTTAGCGCAGTCTCATTTCTGAGGCACCCTTTTAAAAAAAACAAGTCACTCTACATAGTTACTTCTACTTTGTTCTTTTTCTCAGCATAACTATGACAGGAATTTTGCTCACTAATTTCTCTCAGGATACTCTCTTAATATAGAATCTGCCAACAAAAATACAATGTGTAAAATTCTCAAAGAATTAATAGAGATGATCTTAGAACCTTTTATTACATTTATTTATTTATTTATTTATTTATTTATTAGTTAATTAGTTAGTTAGCTGATGGTTCATGTGGAGTTCATAGGACAACTGGCTGATATCAGTTCTGCCCTTCGACTATTCGAGCCTCGAACTCAGGCCCTTAGGTTTGGAGGGCAGGCACCTTTTCCTGCTGAGACAACTCACTGGCGCTAAAACACTTTTTAAAAATTAAGGTAAAGAAAGCATTTAGATTTTTCAGATTCTCTTGTACTCTACGTACACAGTGACTTATGTGATCAGTCTCTGGAGGGTTACCCAGGCAGCTAGGAGGGCTGAGCTCCTATCCAGACCTTTCTTTCTGGGAATGCGCTTTATTACCCACCGATTCCATTGACTTCCGGGGCCAGCTTTGCGGCATGAAGTGGCTCCAATGAAGAGAGAGAGAGGAGAGAGAGGGGAGAGAGAGGGGAGAGAGAGGGGAGAGAGAGGGGAGAGAGAGGGGAGAGAGAGGGGAGAGAGAGGGGAGAGAGAGAGAGAGAGAGAGAGAATAAGTTGTCCCTGGTGTATGCCGGAGCCACGAAAGGCATTTGTGGGAAACCTGCACATCACGAAAACCTGAAGGGTTTGTTGGAAGCAGAGTGATTTCAACTCGACCAGTGTGGGGTCCTTAGCCATTACACTTCTGACGCTGGGCTGTTCCTTGGAGTCTCTCCTCTCTCTCTCTCTCTCTCCCTCCCTCTCTCTCTCTCTCTCTCTTTGGTTTTTCAAGACAGGGTTTCTCTATATTGCCTTTGCTGTCCCGGAACTCACTCTGTACACCAGGCTGGCCACGTTCTACTTTTAGTTTTAAGTTCCAACTTTTAACATTTTTCATGCAAATATTTTTGAACTCTTTTATGCCCTCTGTCCTCTCCCCTCTTCAACTCAGCGTTATTGCAGACAAGGATTTGGTTAAAGTTCTTAAAATGCCTTTGTAAGTAGCCTCTTCGGCCCCACCTCTCAGCCAGTCTGTGGCTCTTCTTGGCTGCTCAGAGGGGGTTTTAATTTCTCTAGCTACACATTCATGTAAATGTTTTACAAACAGTAGAGGTGAGCCATCTGATAAATTTGTTCTAATTGTCTTTTATATTCCAGCTGTGAATGTCTTAGGGAGTGTGTTTAGGGCTGGAAAGGGCATTTTTCAGAAAAAAAAAAAATAGTTGGAGAAGCTGCATTAAAATTGACTGGGAACTTGCAAAGCTATTACATGCATGTGCTAAAAATCACTCTGGGGCGTGTTTTAGGAGCTGATTAATATACCCAGCAAAAACTGGAAGCATGCGTTTCAATTTGAAGGCAACTGTTCCAAAGTACCAAAATGTGCCCCACCAGCGCTAATGTCACCTCTGAGTGTGTCAGCTCAGTGGCACCTGGATGAGGTTAGACACCTCAGCTGACTGTTACAGAAGTTTGGCAGATAATGCATTTGTGGATGACAAATGTCAAATTCCATTGTTAAACCTATCTTTTTCATATACCGTCACACAAACTGGCTAAAATGTAAAATAATCCAAAAATAAATAAAAGCGCTGCAGAGGTAAATCAGCAGTTAAGAGCATCTTCTATTCTTGAAGAGTTTGGTTTCCAGCACCCACATTGTGGCTCACAACTGTTTGTAACTCCAACTCCAGTAGATCCAATGCCCTCTTCTGGCCTCAATGTGGACTGCACTCACACACACACACACACACACACACACACACACACACACATACCCATCCATGCACAGACAAATACAAATACACATACACACACCAACACATAAATGGTATAAACCTTCAGCAAAACATCCTCAAAGCACTAATTGTACAGTCTCATTGTTTATAAGTTCTGCGTGATTAAATCGATCACAAAACCTGTGAAGGCAACTCCCTCTCTCAGACTTGAAGAGAGTACTTTGAAATGTGTGACTCTGCACTAAATGAACTAAAGTGTACATTATAAAAAGCAACCAGATAAGGCAGGCATAAAGAGAATTAGTTTTGACAAATACTGGTGTTATCAGAAATCTACATAACTGCTTTAAAATTTTTTAGAGATTTATTCACTTTTATTTTATGTGTACTTCACTTGCATGTGTGTCTGTACACCACATGCATGCAGTGCCCATGGAGGTACGTAGGTGCTGGGAACTTTACAAGAACAGTCAGTGCTCCTAACCACTGAGCCACCTCTCCAGCCCTCTCTACAGCCATTTTTGAGTCTTATGAGCAATCAAACTTTGCTTTATTAGTTTTCAACAATGCAAGTATATATTGTAAGTATACAAATAATATCTAAGATTATTAAGATTGTTATTTATTATTATTATTTTGAGTGGTTGAATAAACGGAACTGAATTCCTTTGGGCTGAAATATTCCCTCTAGAAGGGGAGGAAAGACTCAGGAGAAGTAGAAGGTAAACAAAGGGTCACATCTGGATGAATGGGAACTTGGGAGATTCTCCAGGGCCCTGCACCAGCCATGTAAAAGAGAGCAGTTCATTTTAAGGACATGATGGGCCAGCCTGACCAGTCTGGCAGCAGAGGAGATGCTCAGCCTGCCCAGCCATCTGGGAGTTGTGAAGAAAGCACCAAGGCTGCATTAGGAGTCATCACCTTGTTGGGATGAGGTTTTTGGTGATGATGATGCAGCTGCTGCTTCGGGCCACCCCTGCTCCTGTTTGTACCCCCTCTCACGTACCCCTGTTAGGAACCCTAATAAAAACTCCTTAGTTTGACAAATTGGACTTCGGGGGCAATCCCACTTTGGTCTGTTGGGGTTCCCTTTCCGGGGTGAGTAGACATGTGTTGTGTCTCCCCAGGGAAAGTCTGCCACACACGAGGAATGAATATAAGGGTCATACTTTATATCAACGACTCAGTAGAGACTTCTCCTCCCTCATCAGCAGACATTAATTTCTCCTCCTGCCACATACGTACCGAGGCCAACTGAGACCAGAAAGAGAAATGAGATCTGACCACGGCTTGGGGCCTTAGAAACCCACTGGTAAAACAAAAAGGGGAAGATCTGATATTTTAACAGTTTCTTTAGTGGGTGTGTCTTGGTTGTCAACTTGTTTGGACGTTGGATGAAATTAGAGGTCTGTCTGTGGGTGGGTCAGTGATGGCTTCTAGGAAGGATTAACCAGAGGAAAGATCTCCCTCAGAATGGCAGCATCTACAGTCTGTAGCCCAGACTCACAGAGTTCTGAGGGAAAGCCCTGCCGCCTGCCTTCACTCCTGCAGGCTACTCTGTCCCTGCTGCTGGCATCCTTCATTTCCACATCGGGTCCCCGAGTTCTTGGCTTTCCAGCATTGGCTGAAGAGTGTTGGCTCTCCAGAAATCCTCCAGGCTTCCAGCATCAAGTTGGGATGTTGAAACACCCAGACTCATGGACTGAGCAGGCAATATATTCTCAGTCTCTGCCCGTGGGCAGACAGTCAATCAACTCACATCACGTACGACAATCAAATGGCTCTCCCTTGTGACATATGCATTCTATTGCATATTATATATGCATATATATGTACACACACACACACATACATATATACACAGAGAGAGAGAGAGAAACAGAGAGAGTATATACATATATGCTCTATTATAGAGAGTAACAGATAACTTGGAGAAAATGATAACAGGAGATTATGAATAACTTCTCTGTTCCCTTTGGTCAATCTGGGAAGTGAAGGTTGCAGAGATCTGGCCTCCTGTAGACAGCAAGGTCCATGTGGTTATCAGTAATCAGATGGCTTGGGAAACAGTGCACGCACAGCACAAATCACACTTCCCTGTATATATTCAGACCTGAATGTCAGCCTCTTCTGGAGCCTAGAGATCTCCCCGTCTTTTCAGCCTTTATTCTGTGTTTACAAGCATCTCCCACTGATAGGTGATTCTGGAAGTTTCATTTCCAGCACAGACATCTCCCTTAATCTCCACATCCAGATGTTGCCCTCGGAGACCCCACCGACATCTCTAAATTGATATTCCTCAGGCAAGCTTGGTTAAGGCACTGCGTTTACTCAGTGGAGGGATGTGGGTATGAGGGGTGACTGCTAAGGAGCACAGGATTCCTTCAGAGGTGATGAAAATGTGTGTGACACATGGCTTTGTACCAATGGTTTGCTGGGTCAAAAATGGCAGCCCAACATTCTGAGTATTCTAAAAGATCCCAATGATACAACTTAGAAGAGCAGATGTGTGTGTGTGTGTGTGTGTGTGTGTGTGTGTGTGTGTATGTGTGTGTGTGTGTGCGTGTGTGCGTGTGTGTGTGTTCTTTTGTCAATATCCACTCTTAAGAGGAAGGTGGCACCACCTAGACTCACACAGACACTGGAATCCCTGGGAAGGCTCTAAGCCTAGCGTTTTCTATACTCCTTGGGAACCAGGATCTTTAGCTGGTAAATGGAAAGTGTAGCTACAACAGATGACAATGTGACATGAAGTGTAAAAGTGACTGTCTGCTGTACTCCCTCGAGTAGGCAAGCCTTCGAATGGAATGTATTCTTTCTAATTTCTACTCTGTATAACCTGTTACCCAGTCTTGGAGAATCTGCTTCTTCCTCAGAGCCATCACTCCTGTGCTCTTACCTCAGGATCTTACCTGCCTCTCAAGAGCTGATTGCCATCATGTCTGTGTGCTTTCCTCTGCCTCTGTAACTTTATGAAATTAAGAATATTTCATTCTAAAAGAACCTCTCCACTGGTTTCCTTTCCTTTGAGCCCTCCTCCCCTCCTCCTCTACTACTCCCCTCCCCTCCTCTGTTCCTCCCCTCCCCTCCTCTGTTCCTCCACTCCACTCCTCTGTTCCTCCCCTCCTCTCTTCCTCCCCTCCCCTCCTCTGTTCCTCCCCTCCTCTGTTCCTCCCCTCCCCTCCTCTGTTCCTCCCCTCCCCTCCTCTGTTCCTCCCCTCCCCTCCTCTGCTCCTCCCCTCCCCTCCTCTGTTCCTCCCCTCCCCTCCTCTGCTCCTCCCCTCCCCTCCTCTGGTCCCCCTCTCCCCTCCTCTGGTCCCCCTCTCCCCTCCTCTGCTCCTTCTCCTCTCCTCCCCCCTCCCCTCCTCTGTTCCTCCACTGCTCTGAATGATTTTTGGTTCCAACTGGATCGTGTATGTTTCTTGCTTAAAACTGTCAGTGATTAGCCATCACCTATGACTTTCACTGAGAGTTAAATCTCTTCTGAAACATTGCCCATGTGACTTGTACCACGATCTTGATGACACCTGCCCCCCACCCACTGTCATCTCCCTGATGCCCATTCTCCCACGAGGTACTCTACCCAGTTCTACCCAACTCAAACACCATTATGACAGAAATTTGCAAACTACATTTATAACAGTTTATTTGTAATCTGTCTTTGGGCTACACTTAAGCATGGGGCCAGGGTCATGTCACAGCAATAGATTAGAAGTGTGTTCTAAAATTAACTTTTCAAGTTCATATAGATGACACCTCAGTTCTAGAGGCTTCGCCCTTGCAAGGTGGCCTCCTAAGTTCCTGTATAAAGATTGGTGTACAGACAAAACCTGAAAAATACTTGGACCATGGCCGATTCAGTTCATTGCTCTCTTCTGTTGCATCCTCTGTAGCATTTATAAGTCTTTACCTGAAGAAAACCGTGCCACTGTGTTGTAGTGGGATCCTGGGACATAGCCTCAGCTTTCTCTCTCTTCAAACTTGCTGGACGTCAGACAGTGAGCATGTAGCCTTCAACCATGTTGTACCATTGCCTTAACACAGACCCAGAGCAACAGGCCTAAGGGGCAATGAACTAAAGCCTTTAAACTGAGAGCCAAAATAACAATCCCTGTCTTAAAGGAATTGACTATCTCTGGATCTTTGTTATAGTTACAGGAAGCTGTCCAACATGGTGGGGGGCGGGGGGGGGGGAGGACATTCAGTAGATGACAGATTTTCCCCCAAAATTATTTATATTGAAGGATTATGATAAGGAAGCTACTCTGAGCTGATAATAATGTGGCAGCCATTTGAAAATCTGAGTTATTTGTAGCATCTCCAAGTGTAAATTATCTTCAGTCACTTGGGATTCATTACATTTGTTTGTTTTTATTTGACTTCTCAAAATGAGTCATTAAGTGGAATTGCCTTTGGACAAATACAGAATTCAAACATGGTTTAATAATCATGTAAAATCAAGACAAAAATAACACAGCCATAAAATACTGCGCCTAATGACAATTCTTGTCAGTGAAGATGGCGTTTAATAAGGGGGAGGTAGCCCTGGTATTCAGTCGTTACAAAGTTGATCCAATAGAAGGGGAGTTTTCATATACTGTGATGGCTTGAATGTCTCCCACAGGCCAATGTTTCGATTACTTAAGAATGCTTAGCCCCCATCTTGTATGATTCTTTAAATGCTACTGAGCCTTTAGCAGGTGGGGTCTGACAGGCAGATGTAGGTAGCTGTGGAGGAGCCTTAAAAATTTATATCCATGACTGGGCATGATCTGTTCTTTCTGTCTCCTGGTCTGCCATACAGACAAGTATGCTCCTGCAACCATGTTGTGTTAGTCAGGGTTTTGTAACAGAACTTACAGAATGAATCTATCTATCCATCTATCTGTCTGTCTATCTATCTATCTATCTATCTATCTATCTATCTACCAATTTGTCTCTATGTCTATATATAATGTGGGAGGGGTATTAGAATAATTTAAGGCTGTGGTCTACCTAATCCAACAACAATGGCTGCCTATGAACCAAAGGTCCAAAGATCCAGTAATAGTCCACAAGGCTGGATGTCCGGGTGACTTTTCAGGATGTGCCAGAATCCCAAAGAAGTTGGTTCTAATGCCAGTGAGGGAGTGGACTTTCCAGTGGAAGTGAGGGCAGGCAGGCAAAAAAAGCAACAGCTTCCTTCTTTCCTGTCCTTTAGATATGTTGCCAGATGTAGCCATGCCCCAGATTAAAAGTGGGTCTTCCCACCTCAAAGATCTGGATTAGAAATGAAATTTCCACTTCAAATTATTCAAATTAGAAAAAAAATCCCTTAATTATTCAACTAAGAAAAAAATGCCCAGTCATTTGGGTTTTAGTTAACTCCAGAAGTAGTGATGTTGACAAGCAGGAATAGCCACCGCACACACCTTTCCTTCCAAGACAAGCTGAATCCGCTCCGAAATCATGAGTCAAAGTATACGTTCCCCACTTTTCATTGCTTCTGTAAAGTATTTTGGTCACAGAAACACAGAAGGATCCTTTGCGGCACTAGTTGCTTTTTTTTTTTGCTGTCATAAAACACCATGACCAAATACAACTTAAGAAAAAAAAGGGGGGGGGTATTCTGTCTTATGGATCCACAGCAGTAAGAGCCGTTATGGTGTGGAGACAGCATCAGGTGACAGGAGCCGGAAGTTGAGAGATCACATCTTTTTTGTTGTTGTTGTTTTTTTTTTTTTTTTTTTTTTTGAGACAGGGTTTCTCTGTGTAGCCCTGGCTGTCCTGGAACTCACTCTGTAGACCAGGCTGGCCTTGAACTCAGAAATCCGCCTGCCTCTGCCTCCCAAGTGCTGGGGTGTGTGCCACACTTGTGCCCAGCTTGAGAGATCACATCTTTCATCACAATCAGGAAGCAGTTTCTCTAAGCTTGAAACCCTCAAAGCCAGTCCCAGTGACACACTTCCTCCAGCGAGAAGCCATGTCACCAGAGTTCCATGACCTCTGCAAACTCCACCATTAACTGGGGACCGAGCGTTCCAATCCAGGAGCCCAAGGGGAGTCTTTCTCATTTAAGGCCCCTCACTAGTGTGATTTCCTCAGTAGGCCTGATGTTTCTTAATGTATTTTTCCAAAATCCAGGGGTTCCTGGGGGTTGAAAAGATCACATTCTATTTGATGGCTGTTAATCCTTTCCCAGCTCACTGCCTGAGTAAAAGGTCCCCAGGTGAGGAGAGGTTGGCTACCAGCACGCGCCACGTTGTTACTGTACATCATTCTAGATCTCAACAGATCCTCAATAATTTATTCATTTGCTCAAAAGAGATTGCTGTTGAGTACTCTCCTACTGTGTGCCAAAGAATGCCCGTGTATAAAAAATTAAAAGGCATGGAGGTGGGGGACTGGGGGTGTAGCTCAGGGTCTAGTGTGCTTCTCTTAGACGCATGGAGCCCAGGGCTTGATCCCCAGCATGGCATCAAACAGGTGTGGTGGTATGCAGCTATGAATACAGCAGGGAGGGGCAGAGGAAGCCTACCCACAGGGGGAGAGTCACCCTCTGTAACATAGAGAGTTCAAGGCCAGCCTGGACTACAGAGGACCCTGTCTCAAAAGACAGAAGAGAAGGATGACTGAGGAAAGGGAAGAAGAGAGAAGAGGGCATGGAGCCCACACAGAGAGGCTCCTCCAGAGGGAGATCCCCAGCCTGGCGATCAGGCCTTCAGTGTCTTCCAGGGGCCAGATACGCTTGGCTCCTGTCCCTCCACGGCTGCACTTTCACAGCCAGGCAAAGTGGATGCTCTCCTCAAAAATCCTGCCTGACTCTATCATAAGCTGGAGAACATTTAAAAAGATAGGTCCAGTTGTTTTGTTTTTTGTTTGCTTTTGTTTTTCCAGAGGAGTAGAGGCAGCACTTAGCCACTGCATTTCGAACTCCTTGCCTCTGGAAGATGGGGCCCAACAGTCTTGTCATCAGCTTCCTTTGCAGGCTCCTGGCCTCTGCTCATTCAGTGCCTGCCTGTATTATCCTGCTCCGAGCGTCAGCATTGCCAGGCCACCCTCCTGCTGACTGGTCTCTGCCCTCACAAGTCTGTCTTCTGGGTCTATCCAGGTAAGCTCTTCAGCTCTAGTTGGAGGGTATGCAGGCCGTGTCATTCTGGTATTGCAAAGACTATATAAAGACTCCTTCAGGCCACCTCAGAAGGTCATGGAGTCATGCTTGTTGTAGGCCATGCTAGGACTCTCAAATTGTGATAAGAAAAGATGTCTATTCCCTAGCCTGAGCAGGGATGGGAGGTGCCCAGTTCAGTGTTTCTTTCCTGGTCATCTCTGGCTGCCCCCAAGTGCCACTGCTCAAATTCTGGTATCTTGCTGTCCCATCAGGGTGACATAGAGGAAAAATTCACAAGAGACAGGAAAAAAAAAAAAAAACCTGACAAAGCTGAAGAGCGCTTGCTTCTCCACAGCCTCTTGAATCTCCCTGCCTGGGCTGCCAGGTGGGGGTTGTGATTAATGAAGAGATGTCAGAGCAAGAATTCTTGTAGCTACGATGAATGTGGATGGATTTCTTTGAGAATTAGTTGGGGCTGAATGGGAGGAAAGGCAGAGAAAGGAGCCTGTCATGGCTGCGAGCCTGTCATGGCTGCCAGCCTGTCATGGCTGCGAGCCTTGGCTGTGCAGCCATTGACTGCCACCCCATCCCACCTGCATCTCTCAGCACCCACACCCTCCAGCCCTCCAGTGGAGCCGCAAGCCACCTCCCCTGTTATAAATAGCAGCACAGATGTTGACAGAAAAATGCTCCCTTAATTACCATACAAACTGCTCTACTTGAGTGAGCCGCTTAAAGCAGCCTCCAAAGGAAGTTCACTCAAGCAATTCCGCAGATTACAGCTAATGAACAATATTTCCTCGCACCTATTTAGTGCTCATTAAAATGTAAAAGCCTTTCACTTCAAACAGACGCACAATAAATAATTCCGCTCTCCCTTTCTGTCTCTGAGCAGCTAGGAACAGGAAAGAGGGCGCTGAAGGAGCGAGGCTGGGCAGGGAGTGGCTTGGAAGAAGACAGTCTGGCAGAGAAGGGAGATCCAATAATCACGGGGGCTCCTGAATACCTCTTCGATGCGCCTCTTTCCTGGTAGGAGGCATGTGTGCATTTGGAAATCAATGGAGATTTGGAGATCCCATGACTGGACACACAGCCTGTAACCAGTCATGAGTGAAGGTGGTCAGCAGAGAAAACCCACCATGAGCAACATGCCAACATTTGGAAGTAGATTGGGGTGGTCTCAAGATAGGGTGGGGCGTAGGAAGCCCAATACATTACTACATGGTTCTTAGGACTGCCCCGTGTTTAAATTTACCTGTCTGTCTGTCTCTCTGTTTCTTTCTTTCTTTTAGGTTGAATATTCATAGCCTAGACGTTTAGTGATCATTTCTATAGTTTGAGATGCATAGCAGGTAGCCCTTGAGTTGTTATTTGCCGCAGGAAGAACATAAGGAAGCTATGAAATGTGCTTCTATTCTTGCAGGGCCATGCATCTCCCCCCAAGGCCCTTTGATCACGTGACCCACAGAGCACAGCAGCTGGTGTGAGCCCGGAGGAGGTGGTAGGAAAGAGGGTGGGTAGTTTTCACTTTGTGCATGATCAAACCTGATGACAAACACTCTCTTTCTTTTTAGAGCAATGAGCAGAAAGCACGTTAGCTGTTAAGATCTCTGGCTTTCTAGGTGTAGCTAATCTTCAGGCTGAAGTGGATTCGGTTTCGGTCAGTGTGTAAACTGGCCTCTGGGAATGTCTGTGAGGGTGTTATGAGTGAGGTTGAGCTGACAGGGGAATATCCAGTCTAACAGTAGGTGACACGGTTTCGTGGGCTGGGATCCTAGACTACACCGAAAGCAGAAAACAAGCTGAGGACCAGCACTTGTCTGTGCTTCCTGTCTGCGGGCCCATGATGACAGCCACCTAGCTCATGCTCCACCCACTGGCTTTATTGGACTCTAGCCTCACACCACTAGTCAGATAATCCCTTCCTTCTTTAGAGTGTTTTGTCAGATATTTGGGGACAGCAGTGGAAAAGGTAACTCCTGTAGTGGTAGAAATGGTTTACTTGTGAATGAAGGGCAGTGGGGTACGTGTGTAGGCATGCAGAGGTCAGAGGATAACCTTCAGATAACCTTCAGGATAACCTTTTCCTTTACCCTGTGGGTCCTAGGGATTGAAGTCTGATCTCTCAGGTTTGGCAGCAAGTGAGTTTACCCATGGAACTACCTTGCTGGCTCCCTTTAAATGTTTAAATTTAGTGAAAGATCCCAAAGGAAAAACATCATTTAAAGTTCAATCAGATGATCAAAAATACCAGGTTTTGTTGTAACTCTGACTCACTGATACAGCGGCACTGGAGGGCCCTGCCAGGGGTACAGAATTGAAATAAAAGTCTGGTGCTCACTACACTAACCGCTGTTAGGAAGCTGTAGGCTACAAGGGCTGTAGAGGCCAAGCCAGGTCTAGCTGGCATACCATTCTAGCCATTCACCAGTTACTCGGGGACTTGTTGCTTCGTTGTCTAGTCCGAGACAGAACCAAGCGCTTACTGGGGAACGGCAGGTAGGTGTGGAAGCAAAGAGGACCAAGCGTGAACCTGGCGCTCACTGCTTAAGATGAAATCAGTCTGTACTTGGCTTTCAACTAAGGTCATTTGAAAACGGTCCTCAACACCCATCTCATTTGCTTTTTATGCTTGCCAATTTAGTGTTGTATTCAAAGTGATTAATTAGTTGATACTGGAGTTTTATTAGGTAATCTTTCTGTCAATCAAAAATCACCAGGGTTTTAGGGCAGAATAAAGGGCACCCAGGAATTTTATAAGAACTTACCTCATTATTATATTGGTAATAAGCACAATATTAAAACTAGAGAGTATAGAGTTAGTTGAGATAAGTGTGTGTTGATCAGAATTATTTGGCTCTCTTGAATATTTATGGTTTATTTTCTATTAGGGTAAATTATTTTTAAAATATGAACCAGCCCTTCTAATTTCTTTGTCTCACTACAGATTAAATAGTGTTTTGATTTTTCTTCTCCTTCAGACCCACAAAAAGATGGGACATGTTTTAGCAGAAGAAAACATTGGCTTAAAGCTATGCAATATCATAACTAAGCTGAATCAAGGGTTTCCAAAACTCCTAGGAATCTAAGGTAATGTAGAGTGGAGAGGCTGAGGCTAGCCCAGGTCACATCTTAAGGCCTCTTGTGAAAAAACAATAAAATAAAGCATTTTTTAAAAGCTAGGAACACATTCACATTGTACTCCTGTAGACCATGAACAACAACCAGGGTGAATTTTTATATAGTGAGTGGTAAGAGCTCTGTGCAAGTCTTTCCATCACATGTATGAGTGTGTTCTTACATGCAGTTTGTCCTACTGATATTGCTTCTTTGTGCTCCTAGAAAGAGCACGCACACATTGAATGAGGTATAATCCCAGAAGGCTGATGCAGGAGGATAACTACAAGTTCAAAGCTATTAAGAGCTATAGATTTCTAAGCTAGCCTGGCATACAGAATAAGACTGTCTCAAAACAAAACAAAACAAAACAAAACAAAACAAAACAAAACAAAACAACCAAAAAAAGAAGAAAACAAAAACATGCCACAGGTCATGACCAAAAGAGAAAATTACTCTTTAGGAGTTTTTCACTTGCTCCATTTTCCCTCCTGTTACTATCCTACACTTTCCAAAAAATAGATTTCGTCCCCTTACTGTGAATAGCAATATCTAAAAATATCCACATAGGTCTCAGTGAGGCTGAGCACTGCCCCTGCTACTGTCTTAACATAAAAGGACTTAAAAATTAAATGATAAAGTGTAGTCACATTTTTATTGGAGTTTTCATAGGAATAATTCTAAAATGTTAACATGTTTTCCCCCCAAGGTTATCCTTGCTTTTAAACCAAAAGTGTTTGTCTTGCCCTTTGTATGGATGCTTATTTCTTGAGGACTTCATTGAGCAGCTTACCTAATGCTCCTCAGAATATTTCCTCAGATAGGATGAAGGAAACCACCTGGAAAAATACCTACAAATTTAAATGGGAAACGCAAAATTGTGTTCAAACACAGCACAGGGCAGTCATAATTCTGACAGTTTCTGCCCTTTTCTGAAGTGTGGAGTATAGTGAGTAGGGAAGAGGCAATGAACAGTGTGCAGTGGGCAGTGTGAGGTATGCAGTGGGCAGTGGACAGTGTGAGGTGTGCAGTGGGCAGTGTGCTGTGTGCAGTGTGAAATGGGCATTATGCAGTGTTCTGTGGGCGGTGGGTGCTGTGTGGTGCGCAGTGAGCTCCGACAGTATGCAGTGAGCAGTATGCTGTGAGCAGTGGGTAGTGAGCAGTGTCCTGTGGGCAGTGAGCAGTGTGCTGTGGGCAGTGAGCAGTGTGCTGTGGGCAGTGAGCAGTATGCTGTGGGCAGTGTGCTGTAGGTGGTGTGCAGTGAGGTAGGCAGCATGCAGTATACAGTATGCAATGAACTGTGAGCAGTGTGCAGTGGGCAGAGTACAGTGGGCAGTGTGCAGTATACGGAGAGAAACTGCTGGAACAAATGCATCTTTTCTCTCTCAACAGTCTGGGTAAGCTCAGGTTTACCTAGGTGGCTCAACAAAAAAGGAGCCACTCTATGCCAGGAACTCAGAGCATCCTTCACATTACCTCTCAATTCTTCCCAAATGCATAAAAGAAAGTATTCTTTTATTGATTTACAAAGAGCCATATAAATATAAATATGTCGCGATTGGGGAATTGTAAATTCAATCTCAGGCCGACTTTGTGATCAGCCTAGAGTGGATCTACAGAGAGACAGGGAGTCAAAGTGTTACAGATATGATAGCTCTGGGGGAAATTTTCCAGAGATCATTCTGAAAGTCAGCCTGCCCAAAAAAAAAAAAAAAAAAAAAAGGTGGGAGCTGGGGTGCTCTGTACATTGTGTTCAAAGTATGTTTCCCCTTAAATAACAATACATTATTGAATAGTTCTTACATTCACCCTCCCTCTTTTTGCCTGTCTAGATTTTCAGAAGAGTCATTTGGAGCCCCTTAGAGTTATGGTTTTATGTATGTGACATGAAATGGTAATATAGGCTGTCTTGGCACTTGGAAGGGAGAGAAACAAAAATTGAGCAAGCTATCTTACTTGTCTCATTTGCCTGGTCCATCATCACAAAGCAAATGAGTTGTTTAGTTGTAAGCTTTCCAAAGGATTGTAATAAGCGTGTTTGGTCCGTAGGCAGCAGGGTGCAGGCTGCCCGCATCCCCCCTCCTGTGTTAGATGGATGATGCTGGTAGCGAGTGGACACACGCATCCCGCCTGAATATGAACAACAGATTTGTCAGTGTGTGACAGGCTGACAGCCCAGCTCCCAGCTGCTTGTCCACTGTTGTTATATCAGCACCTTGTCTGAGTGTTCAGCAAAGAGGCAGTCTGCTTCCTTCATTCATAGGAGGCAGGTTGCAGGGTTGCTCTTTTAAGAAAAAGAAAGAAAGAAAGAAAGAAAGAAAGAAAGAAAGAAAGAAAGAAAGAAAGGAAGGAAGGAAGGAAGGAAGGAAGGAAGGAAGGAAGGAAGAAAGAAAGAGAGAGGGGGGAGGGAAGGAAGGAGGGGGAGAGAGAGAGAGAAAGACAGAAAGACAGACAGACAGACAGACAGACAGACAGACAGACAGATAGATAGATAGATAGATAGATAGATAGAGAGAAAGATCTAGTTCTGGCTTCAGGCTGCAGTGCCACAACACAGTGAAAGATGATTTAAACCTCTCTGTGTTCTTCCAGCAACACATGGTAGACCTTAGAAGTCCCACCCTCCAGGTTAGGTTTCAAAACAAAGAAGGTAACTCAGAGTGCTCCACTCACTGGCTACACAGTGTCATCTCACAAGTTGTCTTGGCAGAACTGGCTTATGAAAGGAAAAGTCACACTTGACTTTGCTGAAGTGTAAGTTTGGTACACTCCCCTGAATACAGCGGGGGACAGGTTGAAATGTGACACTGAAAATCTAGTATGACATAGAAGACTTCGTGATGACAACCCAAGCTTCTCATTTTTTGCTAGTTGGGTGGTGGTTGATAATCACTATGAAAATATTTCATGACATACAAAAAAATTTCAGAAATGTGTTCATCAGAATTTAGTAGAATCGTGACAGGTACTGTTAAATATCCCAAACTTTTAACTGTGGTTTAAAATATGTAGAAATAAATTTGTAAACTTGGATCAAAGTGAAGCAATTGTGGAGTTTTAACATGTTTAAGAGAATAAATTAAAAATTATTTACTATTTTACGGTGTGTGCACGCACGTGCCTGTCTGAGTATATGCACACCACTTGTATGCAGGAGTCTCTGGAGGCCGGAAGAGAGCATCAGATCCCAGGGAACTGCAGTTACAGGTGGTTGTAAGCCATTGTATGGGTGCTGGGAACTGAACCTGCGTCCTCTGCAAGAGCAGCAAGTGCTTCTAACTGCTGATGTTTCTCCCCAGCACAAGAGAATGGATGACTTAAATATGTTAAAAGAAGGAAGGGGAGGAATTGGTGAATTTCAGAAGAAAAGTCCATTTACAAGCCAATGGAGATACTGTCTCAGCATCCTTGGCAGCTGGGAGCTGCCTGACTCCACACACAGTCTCTAACAGGAGGGTCACAGATGAAAGAATGGAAAAGGAATTGCATTTTATCTTTAATGGCTCCTTTCAAGCAGTTATGGTCTGCCACGTCATTAATAAGTATTATTTAAGAGTCCCCGAGTACACATTTGTACAGTATTTCCCTACAGACTTAGGAGAAACCATTTCAGGTTGTTGGATCAATAATTATCATTTCACTCAAGTCTGCTGTAACATGGAAAGCTGACTGGTATCATCCAACCACTGTCCTGGCTCACAGTAGATCGGCATCGGGCTTGGTAGGATCTGAGGGTTCTGCTCTCTAGAAGGCCTGAAGACCTGGATCACACACAAAAGTGTATCAGAATCCCTGTTTCCAGGGGTGGGGCACAGAAGATGACGGGGCACAGAAGATGACTGTGGCCTTGCAACTCTGAAGCTTCTTTATGCAAGTGTTTAGTTGACTAATACAATTATTTATTCATTCATTCATTCATTCATTCATTCAAAGATGGTGAGACAGAAATAGCAGAGCTGTTAGAAAACATCCACAGATGCTTCTGCACACTGTTCTGTGCATTTTACCCCTCCCTCCATGAGTTTGGTTGTGACCAAACTAGACGGTCACACACCTAGTTGCTTACAGCTGGTTAGCTCATACTTTTATGGAACAATATGATTAGGGGAAGACTCCTAAAAAATGCTACTGTAGGAGACTTGAAATATTCTTCATATGCTTGAGTGAAAAAGAAAACAGTTTAAAGAACATATTGAAATTATGGTGATTTGTGTGTTGGGGAGGATGTGTATCAATAATTAGAGTATCACACACAGACAAATAGATAACAGAGATGAGAGATAGCAGGAGGCTTAGCAGTGGTGACAGATGATTGATATATAGGTGATGCTAGAGATGGTAGATAATAGATGATACATAGGTGGTAGGTAGGTAGGGATGGATGGATATAGATGATGTGTAGGATAACAGATAGGCATATAGGAAGTTAAATGGTAGGTGATGACTGATGGGGATAATGAAGACAGAGTGGTAGATGGCAGATGATAGATGATCAATGATGATAGATTACAGATGTAGTTAGAGCGACAGACAAGATCCTTGGAAAATGTATACGTACAAACTATGGCATGCCAGAGGGAGGAACCTTTTGTTCTTTGTGGGTGACTTTGGGGTATTTTGAAGACTTTTTTCTATGATGACATGGCCATTTTTACCAAGGGAATACACTATTGGGATAAAATGCTGCCAGCAAAGGAGAGGACAATTGAAGGAAGGAAGGTCCCAGTTTGGCTCACCAGTACTCAGTCTATTTTCTGTGGTCTGTCTGTTATCGGTGTGATGTCATGCTTGAGATAGCAGAATAGGAAACATATCAATTAAAACTGAAGTTGGGGTTAGTGAATCGGCTCAGCATGTAAATTATTCATGCTGTGTGACCCTCAGGACCTGAGTCTGAGCTTCAGAGAACACAGTGGGAGGGTTAGGATTGGCTCTTGAAAGACAGACAGACAGACAGACAGACAGACAGACAGACAGACACACACACACACACACACACACACACACACACACACGGACAAACTTAAAAGCCTGAATCACCTTCCATTTGTTGTACAATATATAATTGGTTCATAAGCACATCAGATATTTAGACATTGAGTTATATAGCTTTTAACTATTAATTCTCCATTTTTCCTTTAAAATATGAAAAGAACTCTTCCATAGGGGCTCCGAGCTCAGTCCAATGGTGGGCTATAAATATCTGCATCTGTCTCAGTCAGGTGCTGGTAGAGCCTCTCAGAGGACAGCCATGCCAGTATCCTGTCTGCAGGCACAACATAGCATCAGCAATAGTTCTGGGGTTTGGTGTCTGAACATGGGATGAATCTCCAGTTGGGGGAGTTTCTGGATGGCCTTTCCTTCAGTCTCAGATCCATTTTTGTTCCTGTATTTCCTTTATACAGGAACAATTCTGGGTCAAAAAATTTGAGATGGGTGAGTGGCTCCATCCCTCGACTGGGGACCATGTCTTCCTACTGGAGGTGGTCTCTTTTCAGGTTCTATCTCCCCATTGTTGTGCATTTTGGTTAAGGTCATCCCCATAGGGTCCTGGGAGCCTCTCACTTCCCTGGGGTCTGGGACTTACTAGAGGTTATCCCTCCCCCCACCCATCCCACACTGCTGCATACTTCTATTCATTCTCCTGGCCCTCTGGGCTTCTCTCCTGTCTCCCCCTAATATGTGATTCAGCCCACCCTTTCCCTTCCCGTCCCCTCTCTCACCCAGGTCCCTCCCTTCTTCTCTCTGTGATTATTTTGTTTCTTTCTAAGTGGGACTGAAGCATCCACACTTGGGCCTTCCTTCTTGTTAAGCTTCATATAGTCTGTGAGTTTTATCATGGGTATTCTGAACTTTTTGGCTAATATCCACTTATCAGAGAATACATGCCTTGCATGTCGTTTTGGGTCTGGGTTACCTCACTCAGGATGATATTTTCTAGTTCCATCCATTTGCCTGCAAAATTTATGATGTCTTCGTTTTTAATAGCTGACTAGTATTCCACTGTGTAAATGAACCACATTTTCTGTATCCATTCCTTGGTTGAAGGGTATCTGTGTTGTTTCCAGCTTCTGACTATCACAAATAAGGCTGCTGTGAACATAGTACAGCACATATCCTTGTGAGCTCCATTTTTACGCTAGGCATCCATCTCGGTACCCACTAAGCCTTTATCTCTGACTCCACTCCCTGGAACACAAGTTCTCAGTAACCCTGACCCAGTGACCCCCACCCAAAAATGTATAGCTGTGACTATACTTGTTATATGGCTGCTTTCTTTCTCCTTTTCTTTTTCCTTCTTTCTTCTTTCTTTCTTTTTTGTTCTCTCTCTCTCTCTCTCTCTCTCTCTCTCTCTCTCTCTCTCTCTCTCTCTCTCTCTCTCTCTCTCTCTCCCTCCCTTTCTGGCTACACAGATATCCAAAGATTGTTTTGAGTTGCCTTAATCACTTCACTTGGCAGAACAGAGCAGACTTTCCTTGCTTGCATAGGCATGGAAGCTCTCAGAACAGAGCAATGAACACTAGTGCTCAGCTTGTTTTCTCTTCTCTTATACAGGAAGGATTGCCTTCAGGGTGTGGTGTCACCTACAGGGGGCAGGTCTTTCCACTTCATTGAACACAGTCATGGTAATTTCATACAGACACACCCACAGATATGCCTCATCTTTGCAGTCTCCAATTGAGACTCCCTCAGAAGACAATTCCAAATCCGGCCAAGTTGACAAATGTAATTGAAACAGTGCATAATTTATCTGTTTTATATTTTCTCCATTTTCTACGTTTCTTCTAGAGTGACTGGTGCATCATGATGATCAGGGACTTTGAAGAGTATCTTGCCACCTTCAAATAAAAGAAGACAGTGATCATAGAAGTTTCAGGTCAAAACTGCGCCTCTTCTAAAGGCAAAATGAGACAAGTTTTTGTTTATACCACATTTTCTTTTGAAATGTCATTCTGATTTAAGAGTCTCTTCTTTTGCATAACCCCGATGTTGTGAGGTCCTAACCAACTCTTTGGAATTAGTTGCAGTAGGCACACTTAAAATATAGTTGAAGCTGTTACATAGCATTGGTTATGTAACTTAATTCCAGTCGAGGGAAGATTTAACAAACCAAAATGTTTAAAAATTACTTTTAAGGACTGGAAAGGCGACTCGGTAGGAAAAGGTTCCTGCCGCCATGTCTGGTGGTAGGAGTCAGATCTATGGAACCACACAGCATAAGGAGAGAACCAACTCCTGAAAGTTGGCTTTCACCATGTTCCATGGTACATGGATTGCTTAAAGGCTACTGACCACCACAGAGAGAAGGCATGGCTACAGACTTACAAGGGTGGAGTTTGGACCTGTGACTCCTCACTGTTGTTGGGTAAGGGAGCAGAGAACTCAGGTCAGAACTAGTTATGGGTATAATCTTCAGGGCTGGGCTCTAGAGACCAGCCTCGTCAGCTAGACCCTACCTTATCCTACAGTTTCCCAACCTCTCAAGACATTGTCACAGGCTGGAGACAAGTACTCACAAATGAGCCCTGGAGTACTTCCCTTTTGAAACATAGAAACGTTAAGTATTTTAATTGTACCGTATCAGCTGGAATTTTAGAGAGACTGTATATATCCATCTTTGATTGGAAATGTGACTTGTTTTAAACTAATGTTTGAAAAGATATTTTGAAAACCAATATGAATTCTATTGAAGTCTCTTTGAGAGCTCTCATTTAAGAGTTAAGTGAGAGAAGAAAGCCAAATCATCTTTGCAGATGTTGAGAAGAAATTCATCGCAGGCAATCACCATCTAATATCCAGCACTGACTTTCTGAGCAAGTGCTTTCTCTAAATGATAAATCAAATGTGTTGGAAGTATCATTAATCTCAGAATATAAATGAGACAAGCAAGAATATTAAGACAATGGAAACATTAACATTAAAAACCAGCCATTATAGCCAAGAATAGAAAAAAATATTAGAAAAGTATGCTGAATTTTTTTGAGGTTGATATTAACATACTCTATGGCAGAGTCTACTGTGTAATAATGCTAGTATGTAGGCTGAGCTATAAATATTTACCCATCTAGATGTCATGTGGCAGATACATGGCTGATATTATATTGCTATAATTAACATTTGAAATAAAAGGATGGAAAGGTTTGCCTCTTAAAATAAGAATATGGGGTCAGTGAGAGGGCTCAGCAGACAAAGATGCTTTCTGCCAAGCACGACAATTTGAGTTTGATCCCTGGGACTCATGTGGTAGCAGGAGAAAAAGAAATCCTAAAAGCTGTCTTCTGACCTTCACATACTGTGGTATACTCATGGAAGCATGGATACACCCATACTTACACACATGCACACACACGCACACACACACACACACACACACACACACACACACACACACACATACACACACACGGGGGTGGGGGTGGGGGGGAGGGTTCGGCAGAGACTGAAACACAGAGACAGACACAGACACACAGAAAGAGACAAACACAGAGAGAGAGAGAGAGAGAGAGAGGGGGAGAGAGAGAGAGAGAGAGAGAGAGAGAAATAGGTTGTTCACAGATGAAATAAATAATGTAATGAGAAACATTTTTAAAAAATGAACATCAAAAACAACAGTTTACTTAAATGCTCTTTATCCCAAGCTCTAGGCAAGTGAGAGATTGCTTTTTGGGTTTCAAACAAGCCTTACACATTTCAGTTTCCTTCCTGCTGCCATAAGAAATACCCTGACCACAGGAAACTGGGGGAAGGAAAGGGTTTACTTGGCCCACACTTACAGGTCACAGTCCATCACTGAAGGAATCAGGGCAGGAACCTGAAGCAGAAACCACGGAAGAGCACCACCTGCTGACCTACATAAGCTGGTGCTTAGCTCTTATACAGCACAGGAGCACCTGCCTGGAGATTGATGCTGCTCACAGTGGGCAGGCCTTCCCACATTAACAATGAAGACCACGCCCCACATACATAGCCACAGGCCAACCTGATCCAGGGAATCTCTCAATCAAGGCTTTTCTCTAAGGTAACTCTAGGCTTTGTCAAGTAGACAAGACTGAGACACCATATTTATTGATCTGAATAGGTATGGCTCTCATAGACTCCTGCGTTTGACTACTTAGCCCATAGGGATTGGCACTATTAGGAAGCATAGCCTAGTTGGAAGAAGTGTGTCACTGTGGGGATGGCCTTTGAGGTTTCTTATGCTCAGGCTCTGTCCAGTGTGGAAGAGACCCTCCTCCTGGCTGCCTTCAGAAGACGGTCTCCTACTGAATACCTTTGGAGCAAGAGGTAGAACTCTCTACTCCTTCAGAAGTATGTCTGACTGCATGCTACCATGCTTCCTACTGTGATGGCAATGGACTGAACCTCTGAAACTGTAAGCCAGTCCCAGTTAAATGTTTTCCTCTATAGGAGTTACCTTGGTCATGGTGTCCCTTCACAACAATGACACCCTAATGGAGACACCATATATGTTTTTTCCCATCTTTGTTTCCTCTGTTTCTTCTATCTTTGTAGCTGTGTCTATGTGCCAAAGGCTTGTCTTTAAGTCCCAACAGGACACCTGCTTGTATGGTATTTTAAGTCTTTGAAAATTTGAGGCTTCTTTGTTTATTCCTTCACTTACTTTTACATGTAATTTTGAACTCCTCTATGCATCATGCACGCTTGGGGAAGCACTCAACCGTGAGCTCTAGCTCCACCTCTAAGGCTTTAGTTCATTTTGTTTAGTGAGGAACTCCTATTTCTCTTTCCTTTCTGGCAGGATTAGGTTATGTGGCCCTGGCTTAGTAGAATATGTGATCCTCCTTCGCCCTCTTGAGCGCTGAGATTACAGGCATTCACCCCATACTTGGCTCCTAAAGCTTTCAATATATGTTTTTGGGCAAACATTTTT
Organism: Mus musculus; assembly: GCF_000001635.26. Lineage (NCBI taxonomy): Eukaryota > Metazoa > Chordata > Mammalia > Rodentia > Muridae > Mus > Mus musculus. The sequence continues at coordinate 187,365,948 of NC_000067.6, read as the reverse complement.
GTACAGATTTATGTAGTAGTGCAATATTCAACATGATTTTGTGTAATGTCAATTTATTTGACCTTTATATAAACACATGGGAAGTAAGGGTAGAACTGGATGTGTGTGTGTGTGTGTGTGTGTGTGTGTGTGTGTGTGTGAGAGAGAGAGAGAGAGAGAGAGAGAGAGAGAGAGAGAGACTGAGTAGTTTATAATAAAAAGCATTTCCTTACAGTTCTGGAAGCTATGAAGCCCACACTTTATTTGGCAAGGACTTCTCGCTCTGCTAGCACAGTGGAAGGCATCGCTGGCAGGGGGGAAGAGCCAGAGTGAGTCATGAAAGGCAGACTCACTTTCTGACCATCTAGTCTTGTGACAACTCACCTAGTCCTGAGATGCCATCATCACTCCATTCCTAAGGATGGGGCCACCACAAGGTGACCATCTCTTGAAGGTCCTACTTCCTCATACTCTTTCACTGGTAATTAAATTTTAACCCGTGATTTTGGAGGGGGGCCATTCAAAGCAATGCACCATGGCTATGAAAAACAACCAGGTCTGATGGAGCAGGGGTAGGTATTAGAATCTGTTGTTTTTCCTGTGTCATTGTGGTAGCTTCATTATATTTTCAACTTGACACATGTAAGATTACCAATGGAGTCTAACATATTGTCTATTCCGGGTTGGGCTGTGGGCATGTTTCTGTGAAGTACTTTTTCACTGAGGTAGGAAGGCCCACCCTGAATGCATGCTGTCCCATTTTATGGGTTGGGTCCTGGCTTGTGTAAATGTGGAGTGGGCTGAGCACACGTGGGCATCCATGCTTTCATGTCCCTCTGCTCTTGACTGTGGATGTGACTAGCTGTTTGGGGCTCTTGCCTTGACTTGTCTCAGTGATGGACTATAACCTGTGACTCAAATAGCCGCCCTTCCTCCAGGCCTGGAACTCTGCTGCCCCTTAGAACCCAATCCTTAGCTTCCCTGGGCAGGTTGCACATACCTGAGGGCAGAAAATAAGGCAAGTTAAAGGACTCCTCTTGAAATTTTCTAATACCAATAGGGATTACAAGGAAGCCCAGTTTCTGGATGCATCCTACCCAGTACCAGAACCCTAAGGCCTATCAGTCAACGAACACGGTTGACCAGTATTCTATGAATTCAGCCCCTTGGCCTTAACAGAGATGTGTAGCGAACTTCTGGAGCAGGCAGCCAATAGCAAATTTCTGTCCGACAGGATTTAGTGAGGCCTCAGTTGTCAGGCAGAGTTAGCACAGCTGTACCTTAACAAATATCACAGCCCCAACGATTGTGTTACATGGGAATTGTCCTACTTGGGGAAAAACTTGAGACAATGGATCCTGCCATCACATGATTATCATCGGTGTTTTAAAGATATTGAAGGTGATTATCCGATGCGTATCTGGATGGCTTCTGAGTTTTGAATTTCTTGACTCCCTCTGCTTCCATTGCAGACAAATGTGGCCATGCATCCTTCTTGACATCAATTCTCTCCTTACAGATAAATCTTTTTGTACTCGGCTTTGGTTTTATTTCTGGTCCTATTATTACAGAGGGTTTTCTGGCCACCAGCTGCTCCTTTTCAGCATTTATGAGGATTTGACCTTTTTTTATTATTTTATTTCAGTGGTGGGGAGTCCAGAGTTCAGCTCTGGTAAGGGGTCCACCAGACTGTGTCTTGTGAGTGGATTATGTATGAGGCAGGCCCACACCTTGGCTCTGATTTCAGCTTTAGGGGGCCTCCTCTTGCCTTAGAGCCTGGAGAAAGTTACTTGTTCTCCATACCTCCCAGCGCGGGAGAGGCTACGGCTTTAGGCTAAATTGCCAAATCCTGTATTTGTGCACCAGCAGGCAATAAGTGAAGAAGCTTAAGCATCGAATTCCTACTGTCTGAAGCCTGCAGACCCTGCAATCAAACACGGAGACCGTATTCCAAAACAATTGTGTCCCATGACGGTTTATTACGGAAGAGTCAGTCTCTCTAAAGATGCTGCCAATAAAACAGAGTGGAAAACTGGATCCCTTTATAATTTCTGTTCCACAAACCACAATTTTGTAGATGATAGCTGAGCTCTTATTCAGATTTCAAAAACCACTTTGTGTGCTTAGAGACCATTCATTCACACAGGGCCCTGGATGAAGGATTCCTCTGCAGGCAGCAAGCAGCATCAAGTAGAGACTGCTTGTCGCTGCTGGGCCCATTCAGGCTCCCTGTGACCTTCTTGCCCAGCCCTGCTGACAGTCTGTGAAGGCTGTGTTAACCAAGGGGTCCACCCAGCAGCCAGGGCTAATGGGCTTCCTCCTGCAGTGTTGAAATTGGGATTTATCTTCCCGTAGAATGATTTTATGGACACCTCGGAGTCAAGCCTTTATTTCTACATCAGAACTCAAAAGCAGGTTCGGCAGTGGTAAACTGCAGATGTCAGACAACTTCACTAAGAGACACTGTGCACAGGAGCCTGGGAGTTGTACTGGTTTGTCACCTTTGCCAGATATTTTGTTTATGGATCACTGTGAACTTTCCTCTTAGTTAAGAAATGCAACCAGAGGTAGGCTGTGCAAGAGAACTTGTGTGTTTGCCTAAAATAAATTGAGGCATACGGCCCTTCTCACATGGGATTTGGAAACCATGCTTCTGTTGGCTTACCCTAAAGCTTGAGAGAGTTTTAAACATCTCTCTCAGTACAGAGTTTGGGTCTATGGAATCTCTTGTTCTCACTAACTAATTTAGGCAGAGAGCTAAATTTCAATTATGGACTAGCTCTATAGGAATTATATAATTAAAAGTGAATACACATACACACAGACTTTGGGGCTGAGGTGCCAGTGTTTACATTAGGAAATAAAATAGTCTATCTATCTATCTATCTATCTATCTATCTATCTATTACCTATCTATTTATCTACCTATATATCTATCTGTCATCTATGTATCTATCTCCTACCACAGATAGAGGAGCAATTGAGAACTCCTGTCAAGGAAAGTGAAAATATTATTATCAGTCTTTTGGTAACTGCTTGGGAAGGTAATTTTATAAAAATATAAATCAAAACGTAAAAATTATACTAGAGCTAGGGAGACGGCTCAGCCAGCTAAACGCCTGGTGTGTAAGCATGAGACACTGAGTGTGGATTCCCAGCTTCCATGTAAAAAGCCATTCATGGCAATGCTGGGGACTGCACATCCTAGAGTTCGTGGCAATGCTGGGGACTGGGCATTCTAGGGCCAGTGATCAGTCAGTCCAATCCACTGAGGGACTCTGGGCTCAGTGAAGAGACTGTGTCAAGAAGTAAAGTGGAGCTGGGCAAAGGAAGACACCTGGTACAGGCCTCTGGCATGCATGTGCACATGTGTGTACTCATACACAAATGCATAAGAGACAAAGAGGAAAAAGTTACCTTAAAGGCGAGACTGATAGAAAGAGTTCATCGTTACCAGACTCCAATTAGACAGACTACTGGGCTATCTTCTTGAGCTCAGTGGATATGGGCAGCGACAAGGACATGACAGCAAAGAACACAGATAAGGAGTCAAAGTAAGAGTTCCTGGACAACCTCAGGGCATCACTGGACAGATCTGGGTGGTGGGGCACCTCTACAATGATCTCTCATTGTGACCCAGGGCCTATAGGAACTGTACATTTTCCCAAATCTTTTTAATGCTTTGAAAGTCCAGTGCGAGCAGATCTTGTATTCACAGGATGGTTTCTGGCAGTGCATCTGTTTCCATAAGATTGCTCTTTTTTTTTTTTTTTTTTTTTTTTGGTGCCCATTGGCCAATGCTGGGACCAGTCTGCTCATGGACTGTTTTGAATATCATTGCTGAATTTATGTTCTAAAAAAGATTTTAAGTCTCTTATGGGCAGTGAGTACTGTATGAAACTCATACAGTACTCACAGTAGCCATATGGCGTGTGCTCCATAAATACCTAGCAAGTGGCATTTAATTAGAGGACAGGGAGAGGGCACATTCTGCATTGACAGAATATGACTGTAATTGATCTCGGTTTGTTCTGCAATGAGCCGTTTACCTAGCCTAACGACCTGCGAGATGCTTTATTTTCACAGATGCAAAAGTCTTATTAAAGAAGGGATCCAAAGCCGGGTACGGTGGCACACACTTGTAATTCCAGCACTCCGAGGGCCAAGGACTGAGGCAAGATAATCTCTCATTTTAGGGCAACCTGGGTGCAGAGTTGAGACTGTCTCAACAACTCCACTCCCACCTTGGACCCAGGAAGAGCTACAGCCACAGCTTGTCTTAACTATGCCTACTATGGGACACACCAATAAACATATCCTGGTCCTTATCTATTGCAATGCTGATTGGGACATGGAGAAAACCAAGTGAATCCTGGGTAAGTTGGGATCTTTCTGCCCAGAGCCTGGCTGAGCTGTTGGCTCTGAATTCACTAATGCAGGTTGAGATTTTCTTTGATTGTATCAGTGCTGTCCATCAAAGAGATGACTTTCTGATTTCAGCCCCAAACCTAGCCTCCTCTGCTGTATTTGCGTTTAAACAAAATACAGTTTCCATGCTCTAGACAGGAACTTTGAAAGAAACCCCCTCCTAGAGTTCCTGTCTGCATTTCTCTTGGGGCTGTAGAGCTCTCCTGTGTAGCCACTATGCAGAAAACGGCATTATTCACTCTGCAATCTTCTTAGTCCCCGCAGCCTTTCATCATGTCTTGTTCCAATTCTCCAAATTGTATATAGAATGAAGGTCATGGCCCAGACCCCAGCTCTTTAAAAAAGAGCCACCCTTTCTTCATTGTTCTGGGAAATCTGCTTGGGCTCCTGGCCAAGGCCATACTGCCCAGTTAGTATTCTTTTGCTTCTGTACCAAGCAACCAGCATGTCATGAGGTGTGTATGTTAGGGGCTACTGTCAGATGGTCACTGTTTAGATCCTATCAATTTGAAATTTATTTTAACTGCACACGAGCTGAGATAGGATGCTTGTACAGTGTACTGTATTTTAAGGGGAATGTTAGGCATAAGTTCCAGGGTAGACTAGTATAAAAAAATTTTAAAAACTTTTGATATCATACACTATAGACAGATTTAGAATATTATTTTCCATAACAAGCTTTCCTTCTATTTAATTTGAATTGCTAATACGCTACCTGTTAACAATATAGCATTCTATATCTTTAGGTATTACGTAATCTGGACTCTTTGGTCATTTAAGAATGAGAGTTTTTCTAATTATATTTCATTAAGGAAGCATCATCTAGTCTTTATAAGCAGGTATGACCAATATGAGGTAGTGACATTCTGTCTGTGAGGTTCACTGGAAAACAGTGCACGAGGTCCCCAGCACAGAAGCATCACACACAACAATTCTTTGTCCTGTAGAGCTACTTCTTTTGTAAATCTTGACTCTGGCACCCTAAGTCACTTGAGTTTCCCAAACTAGTGTGGGTTGGATCAGATGTGAACTCAGGGCTTCCAACCCCTGGCCATTGCTTCTCTGTAATGTGACCTGCTCTTTGGCTGGCTGGCTTCAGTTCTTTGGCGTCCCCCTTTTGAAGGAAGGAGGTGGAGCCTCCTAGTGACAGGTCGGAAGCAGGTGGAAAGGCTTGCTTGAACTGGGAGCTGTTGGTAAGAGAATCAGATAGCAGCAGTCACTCTCCTCCTACAGCAGCCAACCTAGGCTTGCTTGCTTGACGATGATCAATGAGAAGTCACAAGACAGGCCAGGAAGACTGAAGGACATGGGTTCAAATCATTTTACTTTTCTTTTTTTTTTTTAACAACTTTGCTATGCTCCATTTTACTCTATAGAAACTATAAAACGGTTCAGTGAAAAAATGCCACATATCATACATCCATTAACATATTTAAAAAGTACAATACTTTCTGATTATTTTCCAATTTTAGAGTCTTACTTAGAAATAATGGACCTATCCCTGTAGATAGGAATGGTCGGGTTAATATTTGAAAGAGTTAGGCTTGATTTAAAAAAAATAAAATAAAAAGGAAATATGAACCTGAGTCCTTTTAACGTGCTCTTGTGCCACAAGTTAGAACTTTATTAAAGCATTAGAAGGTATTACCGTGCCTTAAAACTATCCATTCTTAGCTGACTGAACAATCAGGGGGAGTCCAATAGGTCAAGTACAGCGGTACTTTTCAGTGCTTTATAGTGCATTTAAACACTATCCAACATCCAGCAGAGAATTGGTATTATATGAATATAACAGGAAGCCTCTCTTCATTTAGCCTATGCAAAAAAGGGACATTCATTATGAGATAAATGGGTGCCTTATGGGACCAAGACTAAGTCTTCAAGAAAGAATTATAACCATGGTAGAATGCTCAGGAGTCTCAGACTAACCTAGACAGCCTATTTTACCTTCTTGTCTGCTCACATAAAACTAAATATGGGACAACTGACTGTTGTTATGACTTCAAATTTGTTTTATCTGAATCTACAACGGATATTTAATAAATAATGGCCTAGCTACATCAGCTTTTATACCCCGCCCCAGCTAAGCATTTAATGATCTGTAAATAAGCAGTTGAGAGGTGCTTTCTGAAGGGACTCTGCTCTTCCATGACAAATCTTGGTGTGATGTGAAGGACTCACCCTCTGGCTTCTGCGTTTACTCACAGGATGCTTAGGGGACACAGTGAGTGTCCTGTCAAATTTGTAAAGAGTGGGTCCTATGGGAGAGAGGCAATGCTTTCCACCGAAAAACTCTTGCTTTCCCGATGATGGCGCAATGCTCTTCCTCCATGCTTTGAAGATTCTGTGGCCACATGGAACCTGCATCTGCTTCTTCTGGTATTCTCTCCACTGCTGGCTTCTCCCTTTGACCCCTTTGTACACCCCTTTTCCTTCTCTCCTTCACAATGGCCCCTCTGCTCAAGACACCAGTCACACTAAGACTGGATGAAACCTCATGGCCTTAGTTCTTTAGCAGAAACGAAGGGTGGTAAAGCTACGACAGTTCTCAGGAAAAAGCTTAGGGCAGAATATCCAGAATGTCGCACTAGAGGAGCCCACCCCGGATATGGGCAGACTTTTGCTGCTACTACATTTGATTCTTCCAGGGGAGGCTCAATTGCGCCCTTATTCTCAGATGCCTCTGTAAGAAGAGAGTTTGGGAATATCAAATTTTTAAGTGCTCTCCTGGCGATTCTTACACAGTGCATTCTGGTAGGCACTGTTATAGAATATATTCTTTAAAAGATTGTGAAAAGACACACTTTCAGGCTGAGAAAATAACAGAAACAGTAGGTTTTCTGAGTCCTGAGCTAAATGCATTCCCTTCCAGGTCTGACACAGGCTCTGTGCTTCACACTCCAGGGTCTATGAGAATACAGCAGAGGTCAGGGGAGCCATGATGAGCCAGAGGCAAGGCAAACATGGCCGGAATCCCCACAAGAGCTGGAGATGCCCAGTAACAAGATTTTCCTTGGCTACTGATGACTTGAATGCTGCTTTTACTCTTCACATATTTTCGATTGAATGCATTTTTCTAGAGATTTGTTTTTATTTATGTGTATGCATGTGTGTCTGTGTGTATGTATGTGCATGTATGTTGGGGTGCTACCAGGAGCCACAAGAGGGTGTCAGATGCCCTGGAGCTGGAACTATAGGCCTTTGAGAGCTGCCTGACATGGGTGCTGGGAATCAAGCGTGGGTGCCCTACAAGAAGAGTAAGCTCCAGCTCTGAATGTATTTTTAAAAACCTAATTTCATCTGGAGTCACAGATGCTTAGTGCCAAAGGCATGTAGTCCTGTTGCTATGAAATTAGAGAACTTACTAAACATGTCTGTTGGCTGGAGAAAAAAAAGTGAGTTAACACTTGTGTCTCATCTCCTCCTTTCCTCAACCCTTTAGGCAAGAGCACACAAACACGAAGAATCCCTCACTTGTTTAACAGAGAAAGAGGTACTACTATGTGCAAGGACCTACTGCTAGATGTGCAGCTTCAGTCAGTCCTTATAAGCTTATAAGGTAGTTACTGTTATCCTGGAACTCAGCAAAGGACTTGAAGTAAGATTAGACCCCATCCACACAGCGCCAGGGACACACATTGAGGCCACCGGGAGGAATTGTATTGCCTGTGTCTTCTGCATCATGTCAGAACATACAGTAGTGGCCATGAGTGAACCTGTGCCACTCCTTGAGTAGCGCCAGTCCCAGCTAAGCATGCAGTCTTCCCCAACAGTCCTCATTCTTAAGAAGAGTTTTGTGTTCCATGGTTCAGAATGTACACACCTTTTCATCACTGTATCACTTGAGCTGGGCAGCATGTTGCCATAGGCAGTGGAGAGAAACATTCCTGATTCTCTCGCTTCTCCATTAAAATAAGGTACATCTTAACAGTTATGGTGTCTGAAATTCAATGAAGTATGGACCACGCTAATTTAATATTTAACAACCTGGACATATGCCACAGTATGGAGACGTGGCAGAGACTTTCCATGTACATTAAATACCCATGTGCTCCCCTATTAGGAGTCTCTGTGATTCAGTGGGCCCAAGTGATGAAGCCCCCTTCCTCTCTTCACCATAGTGTGTTGGGACCCAGTAGGTATCTGTGTACGCTCAACTGACAAGTGTGGGAAAGCTCCCTTTGGGGGGTTCCTCTTAAGCAAGGGCTCCTTACATAGCTGACACTGTAAGTAGTGTCCCTGGGGTGCTGCCTATCTTCATCCTCTGCCTCTTGGCTCCCCCACATCAGCACCCCTACTCAACCTTATAGGCCACAGTCCTGTGTGCTGACCGGCCTGGGCAGGGTGAGGAGCTACTTCAGGGGGAGGGACATAAAGAACAGCGTGGGATCTCTAGCTTGTGCGTGGATGAATACAATGAGTCGTCCCTCAAGACGGTTCTTCACTCAAGTCTCTGGCTTCCAGAGAAGCCCTTAGGACACCTGTCCCCAGAGCGAGATCCACTCCAAGAATTCTCATTCTTCTGAGAAAGCAATGCTCGGGGCACTCCTGTGTTGTCAAGACCGTCTTGTCTGTGAAAATGCCTTATGGCACCTCCCTGAATAGAGGAACAAGTGAAGAGAAAGACTATTTGTTTGATGTAGTCTGATTCTCTGGAATTTAATCCTATATCCTCTTCATGGCTGAGCTAGCCATTCAAAATTAAAATGAACCTTTCATCCATGTGTATCATAAATGGGCATTTATCGGGATTATATGATTTTGCAATCCATCTGAATATGTAACCAGGATTTGTTTTCTTTCCGTTTCACTATGTAATTACCATGCAACAATAACAAAAGTGACAAGTTTGAAGACCAGATAAAATGCTGCAAATTGGCCAGTAATGGTGATATTTCCTCATCTTCTGGAAAATCCATTTATTCTCTCTCAACAAATCAAGGCATTGTCAGCCCATACTCATCTTGTGGCCAGAGGGGCTCCACCAATTTCTGGATGCGAGCGAGTCCTGGAATGCAGATGAGGCGAGCTAACGAAGGCTCTCGGCGCAGGCAGCTGGGCTTTGGTTGCCTCAATTTCTAAATCATCCGTAATGGGGCCAAGACCTCCCAAGCACTAAAAAGAGCGAGCTGACATGCTGGACAAACTGTTAATTTTTTCCTGAAGAAGCTGCTGTATTGCACATCTGTCACTGCGGCGCAGACAATTACTCACTGAGTCGGGGAGGGAAAATCTGCTGCTTGTTTCTAGCTGGGTTGTTAAGGGGCCTCGTGGAGGAACAATGGCCCGAGAGTCAGAACGCACTGGCTTCCAGTGTGCTTGGCCATGCGTCCCTCAGTCTGGGGACTGTCCTGTGATTCATATCATGTGGCATAGGCCAAGATGTGCCTTCAAAGTAGGGAGGGTATTGGATCTGATAGGTGAAGGAAGATGTGAGTCAGGGCAATCACAGTAAACCAGAGCTGCACACACTACAGCAGAGTAGTTACTGTTAGGGGTGCTGTGTTTCCTGTTTTAGACTTCCCGCCTTTAACCTGTGCCCCCAAGTGCTTCCCCCACACCTCAACACTCTTAGTATGAATAACATCCCTGTTCCATGCACCACGGGCCATCCACACACATTCTGTAATGCACTAGAGCCACCAGTGTGGAATGTCAGTGCACCACGGGCCACCCACACACATTCTGTAATGCACTAGTGCCACCAGTGTGGAATGTCAGTGCACCACGGGCCACCCACACGCATTCTGTAATGCACTAGTGCCACCAGTGTGGAATGTCAGTGCACCACGGGCCACCCACACGGATTCTGTAATGCACTAGAGCCACCAGTGTGGAATGTCAGTGCACCACGGGCCACCCACACTCATTCTGTAATGCACTAGAGCCACCGGTGTGGAATGTCAGTGCACCACGGGCCACCCACACGCATTCTGTAATGCACTAGTGCCACCAGTGTGGAATGTCAGTGCACCACGGGCCACCCACACGCATTCTGTAATGCACTAGTGCCACCAGTGTGGAATGTCAGTGCACCACGGGCCACCCACACGGATTCTGTAATGCACTAGAGCCACCAGTGTGGAATGTCAGTGCACCACGGGCCACCCACACTCATTCTGTAATGCACTAGAGCCACCGGTGTGGAATGTCAGTGCACCATGGGCCACCCACACGCATTCTGTAATGCACTAGTGCCACCAGTGTGGAATGTCAGTGCACCACGGGCCACCCACACGCATTCTGTAATGCACTAGAGCCACCAGTGTGGAATGTCAGTGCACCATGGGCCACCCACACGCATTCTGTAATGCACTAGAGCCACCGGTGTGGAATGTCAGTGCACCATGGGCCACCCACACACATTCTGTAATGCACTAGTGCCACCAGTGTGGAATGTCAGTGCACCACGGGCCACCCACACGCATTCTGTAATGCACTAGAGCCACCAGTGTGGAATGTCAGTGTACCACGGGTCACCCACACGCATTCTGTAATGCACTAGAGCCACCAGTGTGGAATGTCAGTGCACCACGGGCCACCCACACGCTTTCTGTAATGCACTAGTGCCACCAGTGTGGAATGTCAGTGTACCACGGGCCACCCACACGCATTCTGTAATGCACTAGTGCCACCAGTGTGGAATGTCAGTGCACCACGGGTCACCCACACGGATTCTGTAATGCACTAGTGCCACCAGTGTGGAATGTCAGTGCACCACGGGCCACCCACACGCATTCTGTAATGCACTAGAGCCACCAGTGTGGAATGTCAGTGCACCACGGGCCACCCACACGCATTCTGTAATGCACTAGAGCCACCAGTGTGGAATGTCAGTGCACCACGGGCCACCCACACGGATTCTGTAATGCACTAGAGCCACCAGTGTGGAATGTCAGTGCACCACGGGCCACCCACACGCATTCTGTAATGCACTAGTGCCACCAGTGTGGAATGTCAGTGCACCACGGGCCACCCACACGCATTCTGTAATGCACTAGTGCCACCAGTGTGGAATGTCAGAGCACCACGGGCCACCCACACGCATTCTGTAATGCACTAGTGCCACCAGTGTGGAATGTCAGAGCACCACGGGCCACCCACACGCATTCTGTAATGCACTAGTGCCACTAGTGTGGAATGTCAGAGCACCACGGGCCACCCACACGCATTCTGTAATGCACTAGTGCCACCAGTGTGGAATGTCAGAGCACCACGGGCCACCCACACGCATTCTGTAATGCACTAGTGCCACCAGTGTGGAATGTCAGAGCACCACGGGCCACCCACACGCATTCTGTAATGCACTAGTGCCACCAGTGTGGAATGTCAGAGCACCACGGGCCACCCACACGCATTCTGTAATGCACTAGTGCCACCAGTGTGGAATGTCAGAGCACCACGGGCCACCCACACGCATTCTGTAATGCACTAGTGCCACCAGTGTGGAATGTCAGAGCACCACGGGCCACCCACACGCATTCTGTAATGCACTAGTGCCACCAGTGTGGAATGTCAGAGCACCACGGGCCACCCACACGCATTCTGTAATGCACTAGTGCCACCAGTGTGGAATGTCAGAGCACCACGGGCCACCCACACGCATTCTGTAATGCACTAGTGCCACTAGTGTGGAATGTCAGAGCACCACGGGCCACCCACACGCATTCTGTAATGCACTAGTGCCACTAGTGTGGAATGTCAGAGCACCACGGGCCACCCACACGCATTCTGTAATGCACTAGTGCCACCAGTGTGGAATGTCAGTGCACCACGGGCCACCCACACGCATTCTGTAATGCACTAGAGCCACCAGTGTGGAATGTCAGTGTACCACGGGTCACCCACACGCATTCTGTAATGCACTAGAGCCACCGGTGTGGAATGTCAGTGCACCACGGGCCACCCACACGCTTTCTGTAATGCACTAGTGCCACCAGTGTGGAATGTCAGTGTACCACGGGCCACCCACACGCATTCTGTAATGCACTAGTGCCACCAGTGTGGAATGTCAGTGCACCACGGGTCACCCACACGGATTCTGTAATGCACTAGTGCCACCAGTGTGGAATGTCAGTGCACCACGGGCCACCCACACGCATTCTGTAATGCACTAGAGCCACCAGTGTGGAATGTCAGTGCACCACGGGCCACCCACACGCATTCTGTAATGCACTAGAGCCACCAGTGTGGAATGTCAGTGCACCACGGGCCACCCACACGCATTATGTAATGCACTAGAGCCACCAGTGTGGAATGTCAGTGCACCACGGGCCACCCACACGCATTCTGTAATGCACTAGTGCCACCAGTGTGGAATGTCAGTGCACCACGGGCCACCCACACGCATTCTGTAATGCACTAGTGCCACCAGTGTGGAATGTCAGAGCACCACGGGCCACCCACACGCATTCTGTAATGCACTAGTGCCACTAGTGTGGAATGTCAGAGCCCGTTTGCCAGGCAGTCAGCAGAAGCAGCTTTTCCTTCCCCTCTCCCTGAGGTCAGCGTCCACTCCAACTGCGCGGCTCTGCCTTACGAGTAAGTCCACATCAATTAGGGACCTCAGAACTGTTTATTTCTGAAGAGCCTATCTTCAGTTAGTTTTATTTTTCATTCCAAATTTATTAAAGAGTGTTTCTTGAAGAAGAAATGAACATTTCTTGGACTTTCTTTTTGGTCTGGTTTTTATTGAGACGTTTCCTGTAGCTGAGGCTGGCTCTGGCCTCCTGATTTTTCTGCTTAGATTTCACATGTGCTACGAATACAGCCTTCTATCTCATCTGGCCACTAGAACGTTTGTAGTAACATGCAAACGGACTGTAGACAACCAGGCGGCTTCTCCTTGGGATCTCATTGTAATAACCGTCAGGCAAAAGGCTCACTGCTAAAGTGTGTGATTTATTTGGATAGGCCAAACCAAGGCGAGGGGGCCGGCAACTACAGAAACACAAGACACCTTTCTGTGGTTGGCCACCTCAGTCCTCTAATTCGAAGGAGTAAACGGCTGAGGTAATGGTGATTTGGCAATGTGATGACACTAATGTACAGAGAGGACTCTCGGTGGCAACAGTGGATCACAGTCCTGGCAGCTAAGCTAAGTGTCCTTAAGGTGTCAGCTGTGTGAAGTTGCAGAAGCAGCCTTCCTGGTCTCCCTGTTGGCTGAGTTTATATTACTGCAAGCCTGCTACACTGAGGAGTATTTAGTACTTGCTGGACTAAAAACCTACTTAATGTAACAACTCTACTCACCTTTGTGGAAGAAAATCCTGGTACCACAAAAGTGAAGTGTCTTTTCTAGCAAAGTAAACCAATAGTCTGATGGGTATTATAAAATATTTCAAGTGTCTGAGCAGGTCCAGAGAGGTGAGCCTTGCTGCATTGGTCACAAGATGGAGCTGGAGAGAGAACGGAAGGTCAGCCCATTCCAACTTCAGAGAAAACAAGAAGAGGCCCCAATCAGTTATGAATAAATTTGTGAGTCGAATACATTGCTGAATTTTTCTTTAAAATTTTCGTGAGACCCCGGAAATTCCCAGAGCTTAATGATAATTAACTGCACTATTAAATGTTAGCTGGATGTCACTAGAGTGAGTCACACAGAGCCTCACGCAGGATATGTAAGCACTCTGCTACTGAAGGGAACACCTAGAGAATAGTTAAATGTTTCACCCCAAGTTTTCATGACTCTGATGTTAGGAGAGAAGGCGTGGAGACGTGGCCTGGGGAGAGCACTTGTCTGGACAAGGCCTTAGATTCAATCCCCACCACTGGCAAACAGGAGAGACACGAAGAAGACGTAACAGAAGGTTAAGACAGAAACACACCAACAACGGCTTTAGAAATAGTGTTCTCACTATGTTTTATTCTCTTACTTCTCTGTTGAACCAATATGTTCTCTACAAAAAAAAAAAAAAATCAAATTATTCCTTGCTAACAACTTCATTTTACAGTACCAATGTAGATCATTTCTCTTTCTGAAAGACAAAATTCAAGTTAAAATGGTTTCAAAAGTACTTCAACGATTACTCGCTTACAAAACAGTTGCTCCAAATGAAATTCACGGAATACCAATTGGAAATGTTAAACATTTTTTTTTTTTTTTTTTTTTTTTGGTTAAACATGAATGAAGGGCAGAACCTCTCAATCCTGTCTGTCCACCGCAAACTAACACGGCTGCAGTGCACCCGCGTGCACACATACTCAAGCACGCATGTTTAACCTGCTGTCTCAACTCTGTCTGCATAATCATTGCAGCCAGTCCCAAACTGCTGTGCTCAAACACGGTGCCCAATTTCCAGGTAAGGGGCACTTACTAACGTGGTTTCCATTGATATTTACTTTTGACACGGGTATCACCATATGCCACCATCTGTCCTGAAACTCACTACACAGTCTAGGTTGGTCTTGGACTTACGGCAGTCCTGCCTCAATCTTCCAACTTCTGGGTGGGTGTTAGCATAGCTGCCCACTTTAAAAGTCACTAGATCATTTAAAAACAAAAAGAAATGAATTCAAGGGAATTCAGCCTTATACATTCTATTTAGGGGAGGGAAGAAGGGAGGAAAGGACTACAGCCCACACCTGGTTGACATTAAAGACACACAATGCGGAGTCACACTGCTGACACAGCTATGCTCCGATTCTTTGGCTACCGTAGGGAGTGGATGGGAAGGGAAGAGACCCTAACTGACTGGCTTGCAGAACAACAGGGTGGACTCATGAGGAAGTAGAAGAAATCTCTTAAGACTATTTAAAGGTGATAGGAATGATAGAGTTAAAATCATGAACTCCAATGATGTGGGCACCATGAACTGATTTGAACTGATAATGATTTATTAATCTCTATTAAATGTAAACCAGTGGGATTCATGTCCCGAGCAGACATCTGATTTACATGAACATTTCCTATTTTAATTGTGTTTACTTCTCAGCTATGGTCAGGTATGCCAGGGACGTCACATCTTGCTGCTCTTTATAAGGACTTGAATGCTGAAGGGTACCTGTGGACAGCTGGCGGTGGGCTGGGGCCTGTCGGTTCTTCTGTAAGAGCTGGTCATCCACTCTGAACAGATAAACACTAGTAGAAGATGAACCCTGTGAGTAAGGAGCTTTCTTGTGTGAAAGTAGAACTGTGGTGTCCCAGCAGCTCGTGAGGACCTTGCTGCAGAAGCTGCAGCAGAGGGTTCACATTGTCTGGAGGGCAGTGATGGGAAGTGCCCAGAGAGAGCAGTTTTGGAGGCCCAGTGCTCAGCACATGGCCGTTCCTGTGCATCCTCTAGGGCAGGGTAAGGACACAGCAGCTGATTTCTCTGGAGACTGGAGCCAAGCGTTCAGTGGCCTCACTGTTTCTCGCTGGCTTGAAATTGAGCTTATATTTAAAAGTCCCCTCCTAGGGCTTTACAAGACCATCAAGAAATGAAACTCAAAGAAGAGCAAACAAGTTTGGAAAAGACCCTTGAGTCCAGTACACGGTTAGTCTCTTCGATCTTCCCTCCTACGTGAATATGGTAAGCGTTTAGAAAGACAGCTATTAAAAATGGCAGTTTACTAGTCACGAGCTTGTTCCAGCAGCAATGCTTTCCCCAACACAAGTGTTCCGTGAGGCACAAACGGGGTCCACTTGTGTCCTGGCCAGCCCACTTCTTACCACGGCCACTTCTCAGGAAAGACAGTTCCTAGAAGAAATGCAGATGTTTGCCAGACTACAGAGTCTGCATTTTTTATAGAGGACCATACGTGGAAAGGTCTGTTAACCTGCTGAAACCTTTTCTATTGCCTTAAATATTTTAATTTCTTTTTCAATTTACAAAATTGAAGTTCATACTGCTTTGTTCAAGCATACACTAGTATGGGTTCTCATAACCTTTTCTGAAGCAAAGGAGCCATTCTAAGTAATAATAATTAGGGTTTTTTAATGAACATTAGAATAAATCAGTATTTTCTGAACAAAGAACAACTTAGAATTTCTGACCTTATGGAGAGAACGACAGAATGGAATGGAAGGAACATAGTGTTTCGCTTAATTTTAAACTAAGTGTTTAGTATCAGAATGCCTGGTCCCTCTGTTCCTTCTGTACTTGGTAAGTGGGTTAGGCCAGTTAGCTCAGTTTTGGGAAAAGCTATTTATATCTTCAAACAAACTGACTCAGGAGTTTACTAATTTACTTCAGTGACTAAACCCTGAGCAGGCCACTCTTCTTCCTCTTGGAGCTGATCCTTAACCCCAGCCTTTGGGGAGAGGTAGACATATGGAGGGCAGGGTTTGCAGGTCAGTCAGGATGACTTTAAAAATACATTTTCTTTTAGCGATGACTTTACGTCCTAAATGAGGTAAGGTGTGTAAGCTCTGCACTGGAGTGATGCTGACAGTGCTCTCATGACGACGATGACGACAACGGCGTTAGCTCTTGCCAAACATCCCACTGTGAATTTATGCTACACTGCTGAAAACAGTTAACGGCATCCCAGTTACAAACCCTCATCAGAGCCAAAGCAAAGGGAAGTGAGCTCACTAAGCAAGCCTTCCCGGACATGCTTAGGACTCCCTGCATGTGGGAGAGGGAGCACGTGGGAGAGAGGAGGACCACACTACTTAGTGTCGGCATCATAAGAATGTGATCCTCAGACCCACTGGGTGTGCTCCACTGTGTCTGAGCATCACGTACACGCACGGATGGAGCAAGGCAGCAGAAAGAACTGACGTCTAGGATCACAATAAATAAGAGACCAACTATTCTTCATGTCTAGAAACTGCTGGAAACCGAGGAAACACGTGAAGGGTTGAGGTTCGTACTTGAGCACCGTGAGTTGTGATGGAATCCCATTTCTATCACTGGCGGGACGCTATGCAGCCTGGAAGCTAGCTGGAGGCAACGTCAGAGGTCGGCTTCAAACCAGTACACACTACGATCATGTTATAACAATGGGGCACAGCAACAGAAACCGCAGGTTCTCTCTCTGCTCAGGCAGGGTTTCCTGATGTGGGGGCAGGGCTGGTGGGGGAGCTTTTTGGTAGAGGAAATCCAAGTCCTAACCCTTTCGGCCTCTGAACGGCTTGAACTGGCTCCGCGATCCCTCTGCCATCTCGCCCGAGGCCTGACCCGGGTGTCCATCCCATACTCTGAAGCATGCGGTTCCCGATGTTGCTCTCTAGGATCGGCTGGGCGTTCTCACCCACAATTCCTGAAATGAGAACATGAAAACCCAGCAGTGAAGACCTACCCCGGGCTGAGCAGCCTGATCCCTGTTTCCTCACCCACCACACAGGCATCCTACAGAGTCCACTGCCTGCCGCACACAAAACCACAAGCTCGGAGAAGCTCATGTCTGCAAAGGCGGTCAGCAAACCAGGAAGCACTCTATACTTGGGTGGGTTTTCATTGATGTGTGGGCTGTGGTAAAAATACAACTTATCCTGCAATATCTCACATTTGCCCCAGACCCCGAATGTAATGAAACTGAACCAAACAAACCCAAAACATAACTGGCTGTACCCTGAATTCCTATAAATTTACAGTTATGCATGCACAACTTATCCATGTATGTGGGTGTGCGAGCCTCAGAGGTCTTCCTCTGGCATTCTCCATTTGACTTTGTGAGACAGCATCTTTGACTTAGCCTGGAGCTCAGTGGCCGTGTAGGCCCCAGGCCATGGAGACCCTGGACTCCTCTGTCTGTGCCCAGCCCAGGAATTACAATCCACTCTGTAGCACTGAGCGTTAACACGGGGGCTAGAGTTCTGAAGTCAGGCCCTCATGCTTATCTCCCCAACCCAGAATACAGTCTTGACTCTCTTCTCCTTTATATTCAGCCTGCCACTTTCTCCTTACAGGTCCGTGTTTTCATGGCTTTAGAAGCAGCTAACACAGGAACAACACAGAAGAACACTGAAGAGCTCATTACGGTCCCTCCTGAGACCTGAAGGACAAAGGTCTCTCTTTCTTCACAGACCCACACAATGCCTGTGGTGGCCCAGCTCAGTCCCTGGGTCTGGGGCGTCTCTGTTCTGGAGTGTGGACAGAGGCTAAAATGGCCACTTAACCCTCTCAATGGTCACTCATAAGATGGCACTCCTTACCTCAGCTCTGACAGCAGCCTTCCACATCCACTGAGGGTTTTCATCCCTGAACTGAGGACAGCGATAGCAACGTCCCTGGCTTGTACCCTTCTACCACCACAAGAAAGCTAGGACTCTGTGCTACTCTTCAGAGAGCCTCCTCAGAGCAACAGGAGAATCCCCAAGCATGGACAGAGACAATAACAAGTACCCAAGAGCTCCAGACATAGCACTCTCCTAGTGCTGGTGTGGGTGGGGTTGCACGGGTGCAATTTGTTACCGTTCTTTAAACTGTGCGCATCCATTTGCATGTGTCCTTCGGCATGTACTTCCTAGTGAATAAGACATATCAGCTAGAGCCAAGGGCAAACTCATCTGGCACTCAGAGGAAGTGGAAGTGGGTTTATCTCCCTGCCTTGCAGAAGTGGGCGAGGTGCTGCGAGCGCTCTACAAAGACTAACCCTCTCTTATTTACTACAGAGCGGTCAGCGGTCGCCAGGTCATGCATCCAACATTTCTGTATCCTCTTCTTCAGGCCTTCAGGCCTTCAGGCCGGGACAAGAGAAGCAGAGCTCCCCTCCTGTGACATTCACTCCACTGCGCAGGGATTAGGTCATGGCAATGAGTAGTGATTGTATGAAACACTGGCTCAGAGAATCAGAGCTCCAAGGGCTGAGGCACACCTCAGGGGTAGGGTGCTTGCCAAGTGTTTGTAGGGCCCTGGGTTTGATGCCCACGACAGTCAGAAACTGCCATGACCAACAACCAATCCCCAAGAGAGTTTCCTGGCTAAACGGACTTCCTGCTTGAACTGCTACACAAAGATTTGTCATTTATGAGATTGTGAGAAAGACAGGATAGACAAGATGAAAAACAGACAAAAAATATAAAGAAAAACATCTGGCCAAAGTCTCTAAAAAACAAAGTTTTCATTTCACAACAGAAACTGGGGTGGCCACCCTGAACCTGTGGGGGCTGCTGAGCAGGTGTCAGGTGACAAACACTGTGTCAGTGTACACACTCAGCTCTGGCTTTTCAGTGAGTGCAACAGGTTAATTTAAGTTTGTGGGTAAGATGAACTGAGGTCAGAGGTCTGATGTTTGCCTGACACATCTGGTCACATAGACCTGCGTGACAAAAGCTTGCAGAAATTCAGCTTTAATTAAAAAAGAAAAGAAAAGGAAAACCATGAGGCCAATTTAAAGCTTCTCTGAAAATTGCTAGGTGATTTCCCAGTTAGTTCTGAGTGGCACCATGAAAACGATGTCTGCCTGACTTCAGATCACTGGTCCTGAAGCAGGAAGGCCTGCAGGGCTTGGTCTACTTCCAAAGTAGCCAAGAAGAACTTATTCTTTCTCAGTGTTTAGAATGGTGTCTGTACTAGCTGGCTTTGGGTGCCAATGTGACACAAGCTGGAGTTATCCCAGAGAAAGGAGCCTCCCTTGAGGAAATGCCTCCATGAGATCCAGCTGTACGGCATTTTCTCAATTAGTGATCAAGAGGGGAGAAGCCCATTGTGGGTGGCGCCATCCCTGGGCAAGCTGAGCAAGCCAGGGGAAGCAAGCCAGTAAGCAGCACCCTCCATGGCCTCTGCATCAGCTCCTGCCTCCAGGTTCCTACCTGTGTGAGTCCCTACCTGACTTCCTTTGGTGATGAACAGCAATGCGGAAGTGTAAGCCGAATGAACCTTTTCCTCCATAACTTGCTTCCTGGTCATGATGTTTTGTGTAGGAACACAAAACCTGACTAAGACAGTATTAATTATTTTAACTCCATAAAAATAGTCAAATAAAACAGTATCTTGTTCTTGGAAAACAACAACAACAACAACAACAACAACAACAACAAAGGATCCTGATTTCTAAATGTAGTGCATTCCCATAAAAAACAGTGGAAAAGACAAAAAGGAGGCCACGTTATCTGTCACAGAACAATTCTGCTCTCTGCTTGGGGCTGTGGCAAACATAGCCTGATTTAGTTCTTGCTCCTGATCCAGGTTCTAGCCTGTCTGCTGGGTCCCCTCAGACCTTCCATAGACGGTCTTGGTGGAGGGATTCACTTGCATAATTGGCTCAAGAGACAACAATCGTGCATCGGCCTCTCCTAGCCACTAATCTAGCCAGCTGACTGCAAGCCTAATTGGCAGCTTGTTGAGTAGTTTGGCTCCTAAAGTGTTGTACTGATGTGGGCTCAACAGACAGTGCAAGGGGAGGCAGAGTTCTCTCCGTGTAACACAAGCTCCACCTGTCTCTGCCCCTACGCAGTAGGCAGTTATTAGTTTTCCCTTATTCAAAGCTTCCAATCCCTTTGCTAGCCAGCCTGGGTCAGGACTATTATTATTAGCAATGTTAACCTAACTGTGAGTAGTAATTACGTCCCCAGCACCTACTTTAGGGACAAGAGGTGAGACTCTGAAAGGCATGGCTATTGCTTGTCAAATGCTTCAATTACTTGATCTGTAACATCACACATTTTTCATGTAAATAAAATCAATCTAATTGGGTGTTTAAATATCTATTCCCCTCAGTTTCTTTTTGTTTGACTGTACTTTAAGGCAGTGGGGACAGAACCCAGGGCCTTGCCAATCCTTAGCACCCACTGCTCACTGAGTGCCCTACCCAGCCCTGCACTTCCATTTTATACAATGAAAAGTATTTACATTTACCTGAAAATACAATGTAAAACTAGTTTCTTAAGTGATAAAAGCATACATGAAAGACACAGTAGTCTCTTACTGTGTTTGGAGGATTGATTTTTTTGTAATGGAGGTTTAGGTTATAACAAACTAAATAGCCCAGACATCAGTAACTGCAAACAGCACTAAACTCAGTGCCATAGAATGGAGGATACCCAATTTGTGGTTGATACCATACCTCAACAAAACTATTTAATATGCTTGCCATCAAATCCTTAATAAGCTCACCTGCTACGGACAATGACACGTACACAAGCGGACAGTGCGGCCCTGCAGAAGAGTGACCATTTTCTCGCTCTGCTGCTCACTGCTTTCCTGGATGGCTTTTCTCAGACTCTAAACGTACCCTGCTGCAAGGCCCTCGCTTCTGAACTCCTCATTTATAACAGTGAATCTATAGCTTTTGCTGGAGACACACACTGGCTTTGGTATGTGACTTTGAAGACGGCAGAACAAGCCATACATTAAAAAAGTCAATACCTAACCATATCAATATTCATTTGACATCGTCAATACTCAACACAAAGGGAAAGGAGCAGTAAATAAGCTAAGGCACTGAAATAAATTTGGTGTTCCTGTCACAATTAATAAATGTACACCCAACAGCACCGCTGGCTGCTGTAGTCTTCTAGAGACCGGATTTTGCTCAGCACTCTAGCTTTGAGGCCTGGAGGGTGGCCCCACTTTGGCAGCAGCAGACTCAGAGCTGGGGTGTGATTTCTGAGGGGCTCCGAGTGTCTCAGAGACAGTACCCTGAATCAGGAATACATTACACAACTGCGTGCTGAGAGTCACCAGCTGACACAAGCCAGAGTGGGATGGCAAAATAAAGTTCCCGAGTGTACATTTCCAGCGAGGCTTCGCTAAGTCCTTTCCACACCTGCCATTTGTGTTCATAATAAATTACAGAGAAATCAGAGACGATTACAAGCAATATCCACCTGTCCATGTCTTCACTCTTCTTCCCTACTTCATATGAGTTTTTTTTTCTTTCTTTCTTTCTTTCTTTTTTTTTTTTTTTTTTTCATTTTCCTTGTTTACGTTCAGTGCTGACTAAAAGACAGGAACACGAGAGTGTATCTCAGGGAAACGTGTCTTTTGGAAGGTCTGCAAGGACCTACGAACACAGCAAAACCATGTGTGTTGTACACATTTACGTGTGGGTGCGTATGCACGAAGCCTAGAGGAGAACATTAGGTGTTCCACTTCTTACGCTCTACCGTATCCCATGAGACCCCGTCTCTCTGTGACCCTGGAGTGAGGCTGCGCTACGCAAGCCCCTGGACTGATCCTGAGCCTCTGCCCTCACAGCTCTGGAGTGTCTGGCACTCCCGGCAGTGTCTAGCTTTATAGGTGACTGCTGGGTATGTGGACGCAGGTCCTCGGATCTCCACAGTACGTGCTGTCAGCTACTGAGCCTGTCTTTAGCCCCATTCTTTCAAGAGGAATTCTATAGGCCAGTATGGCCTGGGGAATTTACAGATATAACAGACTGTATTCTGACTAACTCTATTCTAGAATTTGGAAACAGTGATTTTCATGGACAAGGTGATGACCCAGCCTAACCACATAATCCGAGTGTGTTTCTGGCATGGCCTTTCTGACTGATCTAGAGAAGCCCCTTCACTCAGGTTGGATGTTGGATGCTGTTAGCTGAAATCAAGGACGTTCCCAGCTGCCTGCATTTGTTCCCCCTTTGAAAGGACTGCTGTTGCACACAGGTTTGAAAAATACATTTAAAATGAGTGACTTAGCATTCTGAGTAACCAAACAAAAACAAAAACACACATTAAATAACTATGAACTTTTTTTCATAAGCTAAAATCTAGTAGTAAAATGAAAATCTCAAATCTTAAAAGGCTCTCAACAGACTTGAAGTACCTCCAGTACTAAGGAAGAACTGTGACCCTTCTGCACACACTGTTCTTCCCAGGCCACACAGGTGCTGTGTGGCAGGGCGCTTCTGCTTTGTCACTGTGGCCACACAGGGCCATTAGCAATGCCTCTAGGACTTTTCCATCTGTGGCTTCCCGCTGAGGTCAGAGGTCAAGGGACCTCTCACTGGAAATGGGGCTGTTGAGGAATCCTGGCCTGGCCTTAGGAGAGACTGGAAGAACTTATCACACTTATTTCCTTATGGATAGATATTATATTTTACAAGGATTTCATGGACATTCTACATTTCTCCATAGTAATAGCTAGATATATCTTCTATAAGTTTCAGACACATAATTGGGTTAAAGTCAATATATATACAAGAGAGGTCTCTCTTTTTTTCATCCATTTTATCTTAGTGTATGTTAATTACATAAAATAATGGGCTTTGCTGTGACATCTTCACAATTGCATACAATGTACTTTGATGGGACCTGCTATCCTATTGCTGTCTCTTTACTCTGCCCCTCCTTCCTGGTGCTTCTTTCTTCTTTTGGGACATGATCCTTTTGATAACTAGATGGCCTTTGTGACAGATGGCCTCTTTAGCTTTGCCTCTGACCTTTTTCAAGGATACCCAGGCAACACTGCTTAATGAAAAAAAGGACAAATATTTTCCTAATATCCTGTAAGTTCACTCATATTTTATGGGGAAAACTCTAATCAGAACATGGGTGCTGAGCCCACATGTATAGTTCCGAACTGCACCAACACCACACATCATACCCAAATCCCAGCCTCTGTCTGGAAGGGGAGGCAGGTTATTTCAGAAAGGAAGAGATGGTGGGTAGGAGGTGGGAAGGTAGGGATAAGAGCCAAAGGAGGTCTTCATATATCCTCAGAATATGTACCCACACAGGATGCTAAGGGCATTACCATAGAAAAGGCAGGCTTTAGCAGTCACATGGTGACTATCCTCTACCCACTCTCAGACCTAGTAATCACACAGGCTCAGGTAGTGAGGATCTGTCCTCTCATCTGTTTATGCCCTGTTTCCCCTGCGAGTCTGAAAATTTCTTCAAGCCCGCCAAAGACACAGCTTTGGAGGTTTATGTATCCTTGCCCATCCCACCCATTTGAGTGGGTACCCAGCATGTGTCTCACTGATTAGCTACTTGCCAGGTTCACAGGATGAACAGGCTACACATCCTAACGGAAAGGCAATGATCTACCTTACAGTGTCTTGCAGCGATGCCTCTCATGTCGGAGAGTGATTCTGAATCGCCTGTTTTCTCTGTGGTGATTTATGTGGCCCACTCCAACCCACTCTGTTTTACCTGCTGCAGTGGGTCCAGGCAACGGGGCAGCTTTCCTTCTCCTTTTGATGTCTCCTGTGCACAAGGATCCTAAATGCATGCTTGTCTGCCTACAAGTAATTATCAGAAGAAACAAGAACTATTAACAAAGGAGGGGGATGACAC